>NC_142807.1:0-27500 GCF_049724085.1 Artemia sp. Qi Xiang Cuo | reverse complement strand
ATAATGGTGAAAAAGCTTTTGTCAAAGAATAAAACTCTAATCCAGTTATTTTCTACTTTTATCGGAGCGCTGTGAAAACTTCTGCCTTCCCTGGCCCAGAATTTCAAAGTGCCACGTGTAATTGTTCCCTCTTACTGGATGATGATGTTAGTGAAGGTATGTTATTTGATATCCCCCCTGGAGTTTCAATTTACACCAGAAGAAATGGACAGTCTTATGCAAATTGTTGGGCCTAATTCTTCCGGGGACATTTTTGATGACAACTTTACTACTAGTGAATTGGATTCTGTGCAAATAGGTGCAAGACATGAAAATAGTGTCACGTCCCCGGAACTACGAGAATGTTATTTGTTAGAGTGTACTCTAGATCCCTAGCAAACATACAAAGTAGATTTTAATCCTCCCAAGGAAAACGTGACTGTCGGGGACATTATTTTAACTGGCCCCGTGAACGTTCTCCATAGCTACATCGATAGAATTCGAGCAAAAATCGAGATTCAGATTCCGAAATGGGAGGGTCAAGGAGAGGTTAAAGCATCAGTGAATCAAAACTTTTATTTACAAAAGGGAACATCCGGAGATATTTTTTATTTTCATTTTTCAACTGGCAACCAGAATTTTTACCCTAGTATAAATGAATTGGAGATGAACTTTTTCAACTAGTTAAATAAATTCATTTTGGCTTTGGACACGTTTAATCAGAGGGGACGTAGGTCCACAATTTTTTACATTGAATGTATGGATCTGAATATCAGTAGGTTTAAAAAAAAACTTTATTCTAAGGGGAGCGGGGGGTAAAAAAATAAAATGCCACCCAGATTTGTCTGCTACAGGAGGGGTTCAGGGTTTCAGATTTGACACAGGGCTGCAATGCTTTAAATATGCATTTTTAGCAGCAGCCCATAAAACATTAAACAAAGATTCGACAATAAAAAATCTCGACGGACTTTCACGTAACAGTGGAGAAAATTTCCCTAAAGTAAATTTGATTGTTTAAAGGGGAAGTATCCGGTGTCCTTGAAAGAAATAAGCATATTCGAGAAAGCAATTTAAATTCTTGGGGTGGGGGTGGTTGTTCTCCAGTATGACACTGAATTTGTAGATGGGGGAAAAACCAAATGAAAAAGGAGTTTTGTATTCAGTGAGGATACCGATGGCGGAAAATGTTAAAAATTGGGTATGGGTTATTTACGAGCTTCCCTAAGATGTAAATTCCTATGGTAATTTTTTCCTTGTTACAACAATAAGTCGATTCTTACCTCGGTGTGAAGAAAGGGGAATGTTTCTATTATCCCATGTTCCTTTCCCCATTCACATCTGAGCGAACATTCTCAGATCACATGAGCAATTGCAAAATTCATGGGAATCAATGAATTGAAATGCCGGCAGAAGGCAAAGATATTTTACAATTTAAAAATTTCCAAAAGTCTCTACTATAAGTTGATAAAATATCTTAATATTCTGAAACAAGACTGGTTGAGGTATCAGACTCATCAAAGCCAAATATAGTCAAGGAACAACAACTAGTTGCGTTTTCCAACGCACACACCCGTTGCAATTCCAACAATAAATTGCAGTTGGAAGAGTTTTTTTTTGGCTATGGATGAGGAAGGCAGCATGGAAAAGTTATTAGTATCTTTAATAAAAACAGCAACCGGCGTGATTTCATGATTGCGTCACATCAACTACCCAATGAAATTGTCAGATAAAGAACAGCTAGCACTAGAAAAGAGAACGAATTTTTGGGTTTGTAGGGATGTTTATGCTCCGAAAGATGCGGTCCTGGATCATAATCACATTATTGATTCCAATTCAATAAGAAAAGTAGCGTTTGGACATGGGCTCACAATTCATGTAATTTAAAAACTGAACAGCAACTCTTTTTTCCTGTTTTTATACATAACTCTAACTGCCATCTGAAGTATGTGCTACCAGCATTGGCGCATCTTCAAAGAAATGAAACGGTGGATGATGATGCATGGGTAATAGACAAATTTACCTATAAAATCATTCCTAAATCAGCGGAAAAGTTGCTTGTTTTGGAATCTATATGGAAATTTACTGTAGAGGGCTTTGATTCCACTAATACAATTCACTTTATAGATTCATACGATTTTTTCTCTAAATCGTTCAGTGAATTAATACAAGTGCAGAAAAACGATGAGGGCTGCAGCGCTTTCCCTCTTCTCAAGCAACAATTTCCAAATGATTTATATGATTTGTTGACGGTCAACGGCATATATCCTTATGATTATTATTGGTCCGTGTCGAGATTCGCAGAGGAAGCTTTTCCTTCGACTGAATCGTTTTACGACAGTCTACATGACCGTAGGTGCACCCCCAAGGAACAGTTCTGCTAAACAATTTTGGGCAGAGGGAGGGTGTAAAAATGGGTTTGACTACTGCAAGCTGTATTTGTCGAGTGACGTGTTAACTCTGTTAGACATTATGTGTAAAAATACGGACAAAATCAATGGAGAATTTAATCTTGATTTGGGTTATTTTTTTGCGTCTTCTCATCTGCTAACGGATCACATTCAAAAATGAGTGGGGAAAAATTCGAGCTTTTGGCGTGAAGCGATCAGTATTTGGTTATCAACAAATAACTATATTGTAGTTATTCTTTTCATGGGTATTGTATCCAATGAACCGAAACAAGTAGAGAGAAAACGGGGATAAAATCGGATGTAGTGCTTCTTGGTGTGAATTCTCTCTACCCCTCAACCATGTCCCATTATGTGCTACCTTGCGGTGATTATAAATGGCTCAATAACCCTCAAGCTCCCCATTTCCCCAACATTGACAGTGCTGAGGAGAATGGACCGGTTCGATGGTTTTTTGAAATTGATGGGGAGATACCAGTCGAACTTCACGATTCAGTAAATGATTTTGTTTTCCCATGCATCAATAGAACTGTCACTAAGGAATCTTTGAGCCCTCGCCTTAGGCATTTAGTTGAGGTGGAAAGATTGCAATGGTCACTTTAAAAACAAAACTTATCTCTGATCTTTTTCCAAAAAAATATAGTCGTACATCATGTAGCTTTAAAATGGATGTGCAACAACAGTTTCAACGTCACAAAGGTTCACAGATCACTCCTGTTTAGTCAAAAACCCTATCTGAAAAGTTTGTTGACACTTTTGTCAACAAACGTTCTGCAGCGCAGACGAAAGCCGAAAAAGAAATTTATAAACTCATTTTGAATTCGGCTTTCGGCAAAATATTTGAGAGTGTTCGCAATAGGAATCGTTGTGACGTTGTGACCGATCCCGAACAATGTGCTCGAATTATTGCCGATCCAAATTACACTTCCTTCACAATCATTGGCCCGGACATGGTACTATTGAATAGGAAAAAAAGAAGAATTGTCCTAAATAAAAATATTGCTGCAGGCAGCACGATCTCGGAGATCTCAAAAAAGCTCATATTGGAATTCTACTACAATTTGCCTAGGGTAAAATGGTTGGACAAAGGGCAAGTAGAGGTCTGCTACGGGGACAGGGATTCTCTACTGTTAAAAGTAAAAACCCCAAATCTAATTGATGATTTGGCGCACGGTAAAATTATCAGCTCACGGATGGACTACTCCAATTGGAGTAGTCTTTACCCAGAGCTTGTGTAAAGTTGGGCACCAAATCAGCTTTTATTCTTTAAATCTGAAACTGGACGTAACATGATTTCCAGTGCTGTGTTTGTAAATCCTAAGGTGTAATTTATGTAAAAAAGCGAGGAGGAAATCAAGAAACGTTGTACAGGAATGCCCACAAGCTATTTGGATAAGAATTTTAAAATGGACATTTATAGGAATTCTTTTGTTCAAAATACAATTCCACGAGCCAAATTGCTGGCAATTCGTTCTCTCAACTACAGGAACTTTACTGTAAATGTAGAAAAAATTGCCATGAGTACCATCTCCGACAAGGTCTATGTTAGTCAAGATGGTGTGACTACCCTCCCCCTTGGGCACTATTTAACTTCAGACCGGGCCGAATGTGTTAGCCATAGGGAAAATCTCGGTTTGAATAAAGTCCTGTAAATTATTTCCTAAAACCTTTGGGGGGGCCTCGCGGCCTTTGGGAGGGGGGCCTCGCAGCCCGGGGGAGGGGGCGGCCGCCAGCGGGGGCGCACCGCCACTATTAAAGTTATCTTTTTTTTTACTTAGAGCAGATTTTTTTTGTAAATGTTTCATTAAAAAAAAGTGATATTTTTTTTTCAAGTGCTTTAATCTAATGTTGTGTTTTTTCTCTATAAATAAACAAAAAAAAAAGTAAATTTATTTAAGTGTTTTTTCTCTGTGTGCCTATGTAAATGTTGTATTTTTTTTATAAATAAATTTAAAAAGAAGTGTATTTTTTCATGTTTAATGTGCTTTTTTTTCAATGTATTGTCACTTCTTTTATGCATATAATAAAATAAAAAAGTATTCATTATTCGTCTTCTTCTTCTTGAACAGAGTAGTAGTAGGGAAATTATTTAGTCATTAGACAATTATGGTCTACAGTTAGTTGTCCAGGTGAACTGTTGAAGGGAACATGTATCAATTTAAAACACCATTCAGATCATTTCTTTGTGGACCGTCAATGTCGGGCAAAACAACACTCTTAACTAAAATAATTAAAAATTGCAATAAAATGTTTGCGGAAAAGCCGAAAAAAATCTACTATTGTTACAGTATTTGGCAGGAGTCAAAACATAAAATAAAAGCAATTGCTGCCATCACCCTGGGACTGGTGCAGATACAATTCATACTGGGATTTGATGTTTTCAGCCTTATTAAACAAAAATCTTCGCTGATCATTGACGATCTAGCTGAAATCTATTGTACAATGGTCCCAGGAAATGTTGCAATTGTTGACAGTTCGCTCTCATCACGAACAGATTTCCGTTACTCTGGTTCTACACAATCTCTTTCATCAGAGCAAATGTATGCGAACACTTGCTTTGAACTGCACCTGCTATACCATCTACAAAGTTGTTCGTGATTCTAGCTCGCTAAAAACGCTCAATAAACAAATTTATCCAGGTGCCCCCAAATTTCTGCTGTCAGCACACAATCCGGCAACTAGTAAACCCAACGGTTATATCCTATTGGATCTTAATCAAAATACACCCGAGGATCTGCGTGTAGTCACAGATATTTTCGACAATGAAATTACAGTATATCTCCCTGTGAACACTAAAAAGACCTATTAGTCGCTATCATGACACTGAAGAAGCTACATGAAAATAGACATTTGTTTTCAGTTCTAAGCACTTCAAAACCTCCGCTTAGGAAAGCAATACTCAAACATGGTATTGACAATGATTTGATTAATCTAATATCTGATTTTTGTTTAAATTTGACCGAGGGTAATTTTCAACTGCCAGAAGTAGATAAGCAACAGGCAAAGCAACATCGTTCCATTTTACGTACATTGGCCTCTAAAAAGAAAGTAAAGAATTTTAAAAAGAAACGACTTCTTCAGGTGGGCGGTAGCTTTTTCACACTTTTACTGCCAATAATTGCAGGACTTGTAAACAGTTTTCTCTAGTGAGAATGGCAAAACCCTATAAATTGACTCCAATAGAACTCGCTCTCTCACCCGTGGAACACTTTGAGAACAATCCGAGTAAATTCCTTGACAATGAAAATATTGAGGATGATAAAAAACTGCTTTTACTTCAAGATGCACTTCGCCGAGTGGACAAACACAGGTCCAATCGGCCGAAGCCCACTTCTGCTGGTATTTATCACAAAAAAAAATCATCTTCTCAAGAGTCTGCTGCTGCTGCTGCTGCTGTAACAAATTTAAAGACGGTGGATTGGTATTAAATTTTATTTAAATTTTTAAATATAATGCCCCACTCATATCGTCAACAAATTAAACGACTCCTAACCTATCTCTTGGAAAGTGGTCAAGATCAAATTCAAGTTGAGAGCAATGGGGAAGGAATTATAATTCAGGGCAAGAGCTATAATCTACTTGATTTAATCTATAACATGGTTACAAATCGTAAAGGACTATTATCATTTGACACTCATCTATACAACTTTCTAAATACATTAAACTTCCCCAAAAGTCTTATTGACAATAGAAAAATTCTAAAAAAAATAAACGAACATACATCATCATCGTCAATATTGACATCATTAGAATTTGAGGAAGAAGAATATTTCAAATCAGTTTTTGAACACACTAGCACCCCGCTTATATCTAGACAAAAGCAAAGACGTATCAAGTCAAATTCACCGTTACCTCTACTATCGCCACCAACAGTCAGTATACAAAAGGTTAGTGGACACTACACAATATGTTTACGTTCAATATGGTTGAAGTTCTGAAAGGTGTTTCTGAAAATATTGGTGAGGCGGGGAGTTTAATTTCCCCCACCACTCTTTCCAAAGTCACTGGTGTTCACGCTAAAAGTGTACAAGACTTTCTACAAAATGAATCCAGTTACACTCTGCACAGAAATCATAGACTTCGTGCCAATCAATATCGAAAAACTAAAGCCTTTTACCCATTGCATATAATGCAAGCAGATCTCTTGACTCTAGATGAGATTCAACGACGTCACAATACACCATACAAGTACATTCTACTTGCAATCAGTGTTTTTAGTCGCTATGCATATGCAATTCCATTGCGATCAAAGAGAGGTGTTGAAGTTGCTCAGGCCATTGAAAGTATTCTCGAACAGGATTCATATAAAAAAATTCAAATGGATCGCGGTTGTGAATTTTGTAATCTTAATGTTGCAAAAATACTATAGAAATATAGTTCACAACTCTATTTCAGTCATCGTCTTATAGCTTGCTCATTGGCAGAACGATTAATAATAAATGTTAGAAATTTGATTCCAAGATATTGTGAATTGAAAAATACACCGGCTTTAACTCATGATCTAGATAAAATCATGTTGATTTATAATCAACGACCTCATCGATCATTATCCAACTCTACGCCAACGGAAGTTCACTATTCAGATCATGATACAATTGACACCTTTTGTAAACAGTATTCCAATGAAACGATTGTCAAGAAGAAAAATAAATTCAATGTTGGTGATACCGTTTGAATTAATAGGACAACTAATGTTTTTGAAAAGTAGAATTACTTGTGGTCCACCGAACTTTTTAACTTTTCAAATTGAAAAGATATTAAAGACACGTACTCGCAGGGGTAAGAAACAGTTACTTGTTCGGTGGCTAGGATACAACACTGAGTTTTATTATTGGATCGGTGTTGAAAATATTGACAATGCCCAATGATTTCTATGTAACATTAATGTCCAACGTTTCCGATCCTCTCTACAATGACTTGAATATGACAAGTGATTTTTGGACAAAACTCTCCCCCGCCATCAAATTTGACGGTGCATATGAAGTGGCTCTTGTTGACTGTATTCTCAAAAATACCTATGACATCCTGAGAAAGGATCGTGTGTATGATATAAAAGTTATACCACTCGATTGGGCTATAAAAGGGTTAAACTTTGTCGAATTAGCATGTTTTGAAACGTATAGCTCGAGCAACTCTCCCCATGCTGAATAGAAAGATAGCAAACCCGAAAGTATAAGTTATTCGTATAACACGATGGAAAGGAATATACCATGCCATAGCACTAGTACAGTCTATTTTGTTTACCCATTAAAACACGATAAAATTTACATTAGTTGACCTGTTTACACTAAAATAATTATTCTCAATGATAATCTGAGAGATGTTCTTGGCTTTAAACAGAATAAGATCAATGGGAAAAATGCTTGCACCGTTTACGGGATGAATCAAGTTATTTTTGCTGATTATCCACCTGGTTTTGCCTCGGACTCTTGCATATTTCTCTATGCATCCTTTGTGGAAACACCGAGAGTCGGTAATTCAAATGTCCCCCTCCTACGTGTTCTTGAACGAAAAACAACTCATTAACTAGTTCATCGTTATAATATAAAACAACTTCAGGATGTTCCTGTAAACACTTCGTATTTGGAACTCTGTCAGTTAACACTAAGAAGTGAATTGGGTAATCCTCTAACAATAGCAATAGGCTTAGCAGTGATTACATGTCACTTTCGACCCATTGTCAACGACAGCACAATCACCTAAAATGAACAATAGGAGAATTCCATTTGTCTGTCCCGATATCGATTACTATGTTGGTGCTTTGAGTCCACGTCAAATAGGCAATGGATTGGACTACCACAATGGGCGTACTACAATGTCTGGTTATGGTGTTCGTATCTGGGTTTCTAGGCTATCTCGTTCTGCACTACCCCTTGCCAAAAAATATCTTGTACCTGCTGCATCAAGTTTTGCTGCCTCCACACTACAGGACTGGGGGTCGGGCAAGAATTTCAAGGAGAGTATTAAGGAAAATATTAGATCTTCAGCAAGAGCCGTTGGTGAGAAACTAAAATCTCGGCAAAATGGGGAGGGATTGAAAAGGATGCGTGCGCGTCATTGACTCATCAGTCTCCACCCAGGCAGGAAGCAAATGACATCAACAAGGACTTTGAAGAATACAGCAAGGAACACCAATAAGCAGAAGAAGAAGAAAAAGAAAAATATAGTTAGATCAAAGAGGGAGTTCTTGTCTTAAGATGACTTATCTCCCCCACAAGGAATCATATCCATCAATCAGTTCCTTATTGAATCTATTCAATACTGAAAATGTTGATGTCAGTGTCAAGTATTGCTACTATGAACAACTTTATCCCCGACAACCCCTCACAGAGTATATACACTTTCAAATATTTTCCAATGAAGACTATTTTATTGATTCGTCATCAACACTTATTGATTTACATGTTGTGATGAATAAAAAGTCAGATAATAAAACTACAAATGCTTGCGATAGTCTCTCATTTGAAAACTGTATTCTATACAACATATTCAAAAAAATTAATATATTTATTAATGGAACATAGGTGAGCACTAGCAATAATTTATCAAACTATGCAAGCTACATGCAATTTATGATGATGACACCAAAGGCTAACAAGGAGTTGAGAGGACAATCATTGGGCTATGAATATCGAACAGATGTTGATATTGACGGTGAGTTGACTACTGCAGTGACCCAGGAATATCATCTAGTTGGAAAATTAAATCATGAGATATTCAATATATCCTAACGGCTACCCCCCAATGTCAAGATTGACATAAAGTTACAGATGACCCCATCAAATTTCATTTTGAGAAAAACACTTCCTGCAACACCCGATGCGTATGTCATTATCACATTGGCAATTCTCCATATCCGAAAACAACAGATTATAAACTCTGCTGCATTGACAGTGGAAAAGCTAAGAGCCAATGGTAACAACATTAAACTTCTTGTCCCCCATACAATCACCAATCAACGTCACATTGCCACCGGCTCTCGTAGCTATAGTGACTAATCATTTATAAATGGAGACATCCCTTCATAAGTTGCTTTGTCCCCTTTGAGTAGTAGCAGTGCCATTGAATCCTGGACTAATTCGCCCCATTATTTTAATTTTTTTGGTCTATCTAGTTTCGTGTGCAAAGTGAATGTTATTTCACAGTAAACTCTGTCGTTTGACAAAAAATCCTATAGAACTCTCTACGAGTTGACCATGCAATCCCTACATCATGACTCTCAACTATTTGAAAATGGAATACCCAATTCAATGTTTTCAAAAAATCATAGGGTTAATGTATTGGATTTGTCTGGCACACAGGATATGAGCTTAGTACGAACAGGAAATGTACTTTTAGAGTGTAAATTTGCCGATGCTCTGACTGAGAGTATTACGCTAATATCACTGAGTCAATTTGAAACCTATTGGGAAATCACACCCGACGGCAGTGTTCTACTAGACCTAGCACCATGAACACAAACCAAATAATCAATGTATTTAGTATGGATCCATACATGTCCCAGTACAAGTCCTATTGCATACTTTCGGACTTCATTGAAAAAATTCCAAGTGTTAACAATACCCTTATCATTGTTAATAGCAGTCCATCGACTTTGAAGACCGGACAGTGGCTATGCATCTTTCAAACAGCGAAGAATATGGAATTTTTTGATCCTCTTGGCCTATCGTATAAATTCTACGCTCCATACATCAGCAACTTTATTGAAAGCACTGGGAAAACCATTATTCAAAATCAACGAAGTGTACAGGATTTAATGACTAAGACATGTGGCTTTCATGCACTACTCTTTTTCATGTTCAGATGTCGTGGCTACACCTACAAGCAGTTTCTCAACATCTACGTTGATTTACCTTGATTGAACGACTTTCTAGTGGAGAATATACTTACAAGTTTATTTAATATTGATTTTAGTGTCATAAGAATAAAATGTTCTAAAGATGTTTGTTAAATTTTTTATTAATAAAAAAAAAAAATTATATACATGATAAAACGACTTTTTTACTCTTTAGATTCCGTACACTTCTAGATATTTATTGATGACAACTAGTGTAGGTATATTATATGAATTAGTCGTGTACTGATCCTGATGTAGTGCAATGTCAAGGTCACATTTTCTACAATAGAATGTGATTTCCCTATTGTCATAGCCTTTTGTATATTTAATGATACTATTCTCATTCATTCTATAGAATTCACATGTTTCAATTTGCTTATTTGAAGCAATTTCATAAACAGTGTCCTCGAGTGTCGAATAACATTCCGTCACAACCAAATAAAAATCAGTGGGCTTATAATCATAACACCCATTGTCTTCACAACAATGACGTAGAAACCATATTCTTTTGTTGTTCCAACAGTTGAATCGTTGACCCGGTTCCTCCTCCCAGAACAATCTAAGACCACGACGATACCAATCTCGTAGCAATAAATTAAAAGCACGGTTAGGATTCTTTCCAATCATACCGGGATATGTATTCTCCCACTGCTTACATTTATCATAGTGACAATTGGAGCATAGGTGTCCTCTAGGATGAGAGTCACACACCTCTTCAAGACAGGAATTACAACCTTTAATTTGTACAGCATATCCTCTATGCAATTTACACGGGTTGCATAATCTACACTTTTCATCATACTCATCAATCATTGTGCAATTCTCACATGATGACCAGCTACCCAGTGTTTACATACATAACGGACATGTATGGAACATTTTGTCATGTGTTGACACTCTCACTGCCACAATGAAACTGAGCTAGCAACAACAAAAATTGTCTGAGAGAGAGAGAGAGGAGTAAATCATCCTTGAGCACCATCTTTCTCATGAAAAAAAGTCCTAAATTTCTAAACTAATGTTTAAAAGCATATCCACAATATCATTTTGCCGTGTCGTGATCAATATATCAATAAATTGTGTAAATGCAATGGGACCACGACGTAGAAGCTTCATACAATAGTCTAATGATGGAGAATCAGTTTCCATTATATCGACAAGCATTCCCCGAGAAAATATCTTCCTTTGAATAGACAACTCTAGAAAATCGTCATCTAGAATCAAACGTTTTTCCATAAGAACTAGATTCCCCATGATTCACTCTTTCTCGAATCTATCCATTTTTTAGAGTCCTAACTCTCTCACAACCAACTTCAGACTAACCAGAATTTTTTTCTACTCTAAAAAAATATACGCTAGTCTACTATAGAAAGAAAGAAAAATATCATTGATTTAGAAACAATTTTATTGAACATAATTGCAATAATAATAATCACTGATGCATAGTGTTATCATCGATTTATTTTGATAGGACATTAACTGCTAACTAAAATTTATTTATACACAGGACATTCACTTTTCCAGCAAAACACAACTGCTCTTGGTGCTTGAACTTGCATAAAGGTATCATATATATAGAATGTACGGTATCAAGTTCAAGACATACTCAACAACCAATGGTTATTGTCGCGACTACATGTGGTACTCGTATATCGTTGCTGCTATTGTCAGCTCCAACCTTATTCTCCAATAATTTAAATGCACCACTCATTTTTTCTCTACTAATATCTTCTCAAATAAACTATTCTCTTTGAATTCAATTCTCTTACTAATCTGAATTGTAAAGAATACTGTTCCTTTTATTCAAATCCCAATCACCAATCAAGTTATACTCACTCTCTTTGAAAAGGTGTAGAGGCGTACGCAAATAACATAAAGATTCCTAAAGCTTCAAGCAAATAACACCAGAAGGAACATAAAAGGCCCCAAATAGCACAGTAAAGAACGTAAAAGCCCCAAATCCATAGGTACATGCTCTGGAAAGGTGCCATAGAATGTAAAGGCCCAGAATCTTATAGTTGACCCAGAAACTTGTCTGCTTGGCCCAGAAACATGTCTGGTTGGCCTGGAAACTTTTCTGGTAGGTTTTGTATAATTCCATATTCAATTGAAAACAATAGCAATAACTAGTCTGGTGGAAAGGTGCCAGGGAATGTAAAGTGATGGAAATACACCGGAAGGAACATAACCTACGCAAAGTATAAGGTAACATACTACTGCAGTCATATGGTATTTGATAAACCCCTCTTTGGCGAGTAACTGGGGTTATATCTTTACCAGAATTTAAGAAATTCATGATTTTAAAATTATTTGTAAATACGACATAAAAATTATTTTGTGTGCAAACTTTTTTTAAACTTTTAGTAACTTTTGGAATATATGGAAGGCAAATTATACTTGAGGGCTTGGCAGGAACTTCACATTGTAAAAGACCCTTTATTTTACGGGAGTGTCTTGCCAATCTTCGGCTAATTGTATTGTTAATAAAGACAATAGGATAACCGTTTCCAAAACGTATGTCTCTAATAAAATTTAGTTCATCTGTGATGTAAGATTAAGAGCAAATATTTAGGGCACGGTCAACAAGAGACGTAACAACGCCTCTTTTAAGTTGTGGGGGGTGATTGGATTTAAAATGTAGATATCAGTTATTTTGTGTGGGTTTTCTGTAAATTGTAAAATCCAGTTTATCAATGTTACGAATAATTAAAACATCCAGAAACTGTAATTTATTTACATTTTCAATTTCTAAGGTAAATTGTAAATTTTGGTCATAAGTATTGAGGTGATATAAAAAACCCCTAAGTCCATTTTTCCCATAATTTCAAAGTAAAATTGCATTATCCATGTACTACCCACAAATGACACGTTTAGAAAAATATGACCTTAAGTCCCATTTATGGATAAAATAAAAAGAATTATGGAACTGAAAATACATTGAATACATATTACAAATTTTGACTAGGGATATTAAAACCTCACAATCTATTCCTATTATTGAATCTTCAATTAAATGATAGTTTTCTTCTATTTTATTTTTTAATAATTCCTCAGATATTGCTACATCAATATTAGTGTACATAAAAACTATGTCAAAACTACTTACTATTGTATTTTCTGAAATGCTTGCATTTTTTAAGTTTTTCCACGAGATCCACCAAATTACATATGTACGATTTTTGGGAATAAAGTAACGGTTTGAAGGCTGTACATAACCACCTTCCAATATTGGAAGCAGGGGCTTTCGTATATGCTACAATTGGCCTTAAGGGAATACCTTGCTTGTGTAATTTCGGTAAACCGTAAAACTTTGGGCAAAAGCTACTTCGGGGGAGAAATTTATTATACAATTGTGGGGTGATAGTAGAGAGGGGGGTGCTACTCCGGAACGAACCACGTGGTTTATGGTTTTCTCACTGAGAATAAAAAAACAGGAATTTTCTCACTTAAAAAAACATGAATTTTCTCACTTTGATGGATGTTTTCTTGGACGGTTATGGGTGTTTGTCAATTTATTTGATGTTTTTCATGGATGTCAACAGCAATTCATGTCTGTTTTATGGTTTTTGTCAGTGAGAATGACAAAACAGGAACTTTCTCACATTTATGGATGTTAACAGCAATTTATGTCTGTTTTATGGTTTTTGTCAGTGAGAATGGAAAAAACAGGAACTTTCTCACTTTGATGGATGTTTTCTTGGACGACTAGGGGTGTTGGTCAAGTTTTTTGATGTTTTTCATGGATGTCAACAACAATTTATGTCTGTTTTATGTTTTTTCTCATTGAGAATGAAAAAACATGAACTTTCTCACTTTGATGGATGTCAACAGCAATTTATGTCTGTTTTATGGTTTTTGTCAGTGAGAATGGAAAACCAGGAACTTTCTCACATTTATGGATGTTAACAGCAATTTATGTCTGTTTTATGGTTTTTGTCAGTGAGAATGGAAAAACAGGAACTTTCTCACATTAATGGATTTCAACAGCAATTTATGTCTGTTTTATGGTTTTTGTCAGTGAGAATGAAAAAACAGGAAATTTCTCACATTTATGGATGTCAACAGCAATTTATGTTTGTTTTATGGTTTTTGTCAGTGAGAATTTGAAAAACAGGAACTTTCTCACTTTGATTGATGTCAACATCAATTTATATCTGTTTTATGGTTTTTGTCAGTGAGATTGGAAAAACACGAACTTTCTTGTTTTAGCGCGGGAATCAGGTTTCTTAGTAATTTCAAATGCGTCAGCGCAGAGATGCCAAAAACAAAAGGAATACGCTGAAGTTACGATTAGGGATTATTTGGGCGAAACCGTTTTAGGGAATTATTTCGGCGAAACAGTTAGAGACATTTTAAAAGATGATTTAAAAGATGATTTTAGAAGAGGATTTGAGGGTGAAACTCTGTGGTCGTTATAATACACAAGTTCCATTTGCACAGTGTTGTGAGGTCCCCTACCACAACCCCAAAGAGTCCTCATACCCCACCCCAACCCCAAAGAGTCCTCATACCCCACCCCAACCCCGAACGGTCCTCATACCCTACCCCAACCCCGAAGGAAGCCCCCGGTCCTCAAAGGTCCACCGGGCTCCCAAAGGGCCACCCGGCCCTCAAGGGTCCCCCAGACCCCTAAAGGACCCCCCCCAGGCCCCAAAGGCTCCCCCCCCTTGGCCCCCAAAGGGCCCCTTCCCTCTCCCTCCCTCTCCTCCCCCTCCTCACCTTCCCCTCCCCTCCCCCACCTCTCCTCCCCCTCCCTTCCTCCCCCTCCCCTCCCCTTCCCTCCCCCATTTTTCAATATTTTTTTTGTGCATTGAGACACAGAAGGACCCCCTCCCCCCGCCCCCCCCCTAAAGGGCCCCCGGCGCCCCAAAGGCTCCTGAGCCACCATTTTAATACTTTTTTAAGGCTTTATTATATCTTTTCAGAACAAATTATTATTTTAGGGAATTATTTCGGTGAAACAGTTAGAGACATTTTAAAAGACGATTTTTGAAGAGATTTTAGAAGAGGATTTGAGGGTGAAACTCTGTGGTCGTTATAATACACAAGTTCCATTTGAACAGTGTCGTGAGGTCCTCTATCCCCAACCCCAAAGGGTTACGATACCCCTAACCCAAACCCCAACGAAGCCCCCGGGCCGCAAAGGCCCCCCCAGCTCCCAAAGGACCACCCCGCCCGCAAGGCCCCCCCGGCCCCTCAAAGGCCCTCCCCGGGCCCCGTCTTTCGTTGATGTATGTTGTCTGAAACCTATGATTTGGGGTGTATGGGTTGCTATTTTTGATTTTTCTGAGTTGGATTTCTTAGTCTTTCATAGGTATGTGTTGTCTGAAACCTATGATTTGGGATGGGTGGTTTCCTATTTTTGACTTTTCTGAGCTGGATTTCTTAGCCTTTCATAGGTGTGTGTTGTCAGAAAATTATGATTTGGGATGTGTAGTTTGCTATTTGGACTTTTCAGAGCTAGGTTTCTAAGTCTCTCATAGGTGTCTGTTGTCTGAAACTTATAGTTTGGGATGAGTAGTTTGCTATTTCAGACTTTTATGAGCTATGCTTTCCTAGCATATCGTAGGTGAATATTGTCAGAAAATTATGATTTGGAATCTGTAAATTACTATTACGGGATTTTCTGAGCTAGATTTCTTAGTCACTCATAGGTGTTTGGTGTCTGAAACCTATAGTTTGGGATGAGCAGTTTGCTATTTTTGACTTTTCTGAGCTAGGTTTTTTAGCCTTTCATAGGTGTGTGTTGTCAGAAACTTATGATTTGGGATATGTAAATTACTATTTTTGACTTTTCTGAGCTAGATCTCTTAGCCTTTCATAGGTGTTTGTTGTCTGAAACCTATAGTTTTGGATGAGTAGTTTGCTTTTGGACTTTTAAGAGCTGTATTTCTTAGCCTTTTGTAGGTGTGTGTTGTCTGAAAATTATGATTTGGGATCTGTAAATTACTATTTCGGGCGTTTGTAAGTTAGATTTCATAGTCTTTCGTTGGTGTGTGTTGTCTGAAACCTATGATTTGTGATTTGTAGTTTTTCTTTTTGGACTTTTCAGAGCTAGGATTCTTAGTCCCTCATAGGTGTTTGTTGTCTAAAACCTATAGTTTGGGATAAGTAGTTTGCTATTTCAGGCTTTTATGAGCTAAGGTTTCTTAGTATTTCGTAGGTGTGTGTTGTCTGAAACTTATGACTTGAGGTGTCTAATTTGCTATTTCAGGCCTTTCTGAGCTAAGCTTTCATAGTATTTCGTAGGTGAATGTTGTCTGAAACTTATGATTTGGGATATGTAAATTACTATTTCGAACTTTTCTGAGCTAGATTTCCTAGTCTTTCGTTGGTGTGTGTTGACTGTAACCTATGATTTGGGATATAAGGTTCTTAGTCTTTCGTTGGTGTGTGTTGTCTGAAACCTATGATTTGGGATTTGTAGTTTGCTTTTGGACTTTTCAGAGCTAGGATTCATAGTCCATCAGAGGTGTTTGTTATCTTAAACCTATAGTTTGGGATGAGTAGTTTTCTATTTCAGGATTTTCTGAGCTAAGGTTTCTTAGTATTTCGTAGGTGTGTGTTGTCTGAAACATATGATTTGAGTTGTGTAATTTGATATTTCAGGCTTTTCTGAGCTAAGGTTTCATAGTATTTCGTAGGTGAATGTTGTCTGAAACTTATGATTTGGGATATGTAAATTACTATTTTGGGCTTTTCTGAGCTAGATTTCTTAGTCTTTCGTTGATGTGTGTTGTCTGAAACCAATGATTTGGGATGGGTGGGTTGCTATTTTTGACCTTTCTGAGCTGGATTTCTTAGCCTTTCCTAGGTATGTGTTGTCTGAAACCAATGATTTGGGATGGGTAATTTGCTATTTTTGACTTGTCTGAGCTAGGTTTCTTAGTCTTTCATAGGTGTGTGCTGTCAGAAAATTATGATTTGGGATTTGTAGTTTGCTTTTTAGACTTTTCAGAGCTAGGATTCTTAGTCCCTCATAGGTGTTTGTTGTCTAAAACCTATAGTTTGGGATGAATAGTTTGCTATTTCAAGCTTTTCTGAGCTAAGGTTTCTTTGTATTTCATAGGTGTGTGTTGCCTGAAACTTATGATTTGAGGTATGCAATTTGCTATTTCCGACTTTTCATAACCAGATTTCTTAGTCTTTCGTAGGTGTGTGGGGTCTGAAACCTATGATTTGGGATGTGTGGGTTGCTATTTTTTTACTTTTCTGAGCTGGATTTCTTACCCTCTTGTAGGTGTGGGTTGACTGAAACCTATGATTTGGGAAGGAGCGGTTTGCTATTTTTTAATCTTCTTAGCTAGATTTATTTTCATTTCATAGGTGTGTGCTTTCAGAAAAATATTATTTGTGAGGTGTAGTTTGCTTTTTTGAATTTTCAGAGCTATGATTCTTAGTCCCTCATTGTTGTTTGTTGTCTGAAACTTCTAGTTTGGGATGAGTAGTTGGCTATTTCAGGCTTTTCTGAGCTACGGTTTCTTAGTATTTCGTAGGTGAAGCTTCCACGTCAGTTTTAAGTTCACCAAGAAATAAAAAATTTAAATTTAAGTTCTAAATTTTTCCATAGAAGATAGGAAAAGTTATACTATGATTGTGATTATTTTCTATGAAGATAGAAGGTTTCACTTTAATTCTAAATTTTCTTAAATTCAGTTCCGACTTTTCTCAAAGAGATGAAAAAATTTAAAGTTCGGCTCCAAATATTTTCCACGTCAATTTTAAGTTCACCAGACATAAAAAATTTAAAGTTCACTTCTAAATTTTTCCACAGAAGATAGGAAAAGTTATACTATGATTATGATTATTTTCCATGAAGATAAAAAGTTTCACTTTAATTCTAAATTTTCTTAAATCTTAAAATGACGTGAAATATGCTTACGGCTCTACCAATCGTACTCTGTGCTTGTTTATACACACGACACGGCTTTCTCACTGATACACAATGGCAGGTTATCGAAACTACCGAGTTTATTGCATGCATTAAATCAGTATTTTTTACGCAATGGAAGGATCAACACACAATTCATATCTGTAAAAAGTGAAGATGAATTATTCGACGAAAGTATGTGCACATGAAAAAATCATCGTGGTGTTGAATGCTGACAAGGAGAAATACCTGAACTATGAAACGAGTGCAAGTGGAGATCTTATTCGGAATGTATGCATACGTTGTCATGTCAGTGAGGAGTTAATTTCCTTGGGTGTACCCAAAAATATCCATCATGCAAGATGTGGTTATACGGGAGTAACATTACCAGAGAAGTTAGCAGTCAAAGAGAATGTCAACTTAAAAATATTAGTTGATGAAGAGGGACAACTTCTAGCTAATGGTTCTGGTAGCATGTTAGCCGTTGATAGATCTTATCGAAATATTTCCGGTGTTAGCATTCGAATGAAAGCAAAAGGAAAAAGAAGACATGCATACAGCTGCATCAACATCATAAATCATATCATGTCAATGTGCCAAAACTGCTATCTATGTAAAAATAATGTGACAATAGATAGTGAAATCGCAGGCAGAATAAAAAAGACATTGGCTGACAATATCATCAATGAATATAAAGATGAATTGACGGAAAGTGAAGCGCAAGTGTACTAATAATGTATAATAATGTATTTAACATATTTTTATATTAATATTCTACATGTCGTTATTTCATTAAAAATATCTAATGCATTATTTGGTAAGTGTTCATTATTTTTTGGGTATGCTAGAACGTCAAACGTTCAGAATATCTATTAAAAAGGTCAGAGATGTAAGAAAAAGAATTTTAGAGATAATGATACTACTAGCATGCTCAATTTTTCATAGAAGATAGAAAAGTTCAAATTCTCTACTGAATTTTACCAAAGAACACACTTCAATTCTAATTTCACCAGAGAAAATAAAAAGCTTACACTTCAATTTTAAGTTCACCAAGACATAACAAATTTAAAGTTCACTTCTAAATTTTTCCGTAGAAGATAGGAAAAGTTATACTATGATTGTGATTATTTTCCATGAAGATAAAAAGTTTCACTTTAATTCTAAATTTTCTTAAATTCAATTCCGACCTTTCTCAAAGAGTTAAATTTAAAGTTCTATTCCAAATATTTTCCCGGAACAAGAAAAGTCCCAAGACATAAAAATTTAAAGTTCACTTCTAAATTTTTCCGTAGAAGATAGGAAAAGTTATACTATGATTATGATTTTTTTCTATGAAGAAAAAAAATTTCACTTTAATTCTAAATTCTCTTAAATTCAGTTCTGACCATTCTCAAAGAGATTAAAAAATTTAAAGTTCTGTTCCAAATATTTCCCCGGAAGAATAAAAGTTCAACTTCGATTCTGAATTTTCTCAATGAAAATGAAATAAGTTATTGATCAATTCTATATTCCCGAAATAATAGGAAATTGTCCACGTCATTGCAGATGTTTCTCAAAGAGATGAAACAATTTAAAATATTGTTCCAAATTTTTCATAAAAGATAGAAAAGTTCAAGTTCTAATCTGAATTTAACCAAAGAACACAATTCAATTCTAATTTCTCCAGAGACAATAAAAAGCTTCCACTTCAGTTTTAGGTTCACCAAGACATAAAAAATTTAAAGTTCAGTTCTAAATTTTTCCCTAGAAGATATGAAAAGTTTTACTATGATTGTGATTATTTTCTATGAAGATAAAAAGTTCCACTTTAATTCTAAATTTTCCGAAATTCAACTCCGGCCTTTCTCAAAGAGATAAAAAAATTTAAATTTCTACTGGATATATTTTCTCGGAAGAAGAAAAGTTCAACTTGGATTCTGAATTTTCTCATTGAAAATTAAATGAGTTATTGATCAATTCTATTTCCCCAAAATAATATAAAAATTTTCCACTTCAGTTCAGATTTTTCTCAACGAGATGAAAAAATTTAAAATACTATTCCAAATTTTTCACAGAAGATAGAAAAGTTCAAGTTCTCTTCTGAATTTTACCAACAAACACAATTCAATTCTAATTTCTCCAGAGAAAATAAAAAGCTTACACTTCAGTTTTAAGTTCACCAAAACATTAAAAATTTAAAATTCTGTTCTAAATTTTTCCATAGAAGATAGGAAAAACTATACTATGATAGTGATTATTTTCCATGAAGATAAAAAGTTCCAGTTTAATTCTAAATTTTCTTAAATTCAGTTCCGACTTTTCACATAGAGATGAAAAAAATTTAAAGTTCTGTTCCAAATTTTTCATAGAATATTGGAAAAGTTATACTTTGATCGTGAATATTCAAGTTTCTCTTCTGAATTTTATCAAAGAACATAATTAAATTCTAATTTCGCCATAGAAAATAAAAAGTTGCCACTTCAGTTTTAAGTTCTACATGACATAAAAAATTTAAAGTTCAATGCTAAATTTCAACATAGAAGATAGGAAAAGCTATACTATGATTGTGATTATTTTCTATGAAGATTAAAAGTTTCACTTCAATTTCAATTTTCTCAAAGAAGTGAAGAAAAGTTCAACTTCGATTCTGAATTTTCTCAATGAAAATGAAATAAGTTATTGAGCATTTCTATTTTCCCAAAATAATATAAAAATTTTCCACTTCAGTTCAGATTTTTCTCAAACAGATGAAAAAATTTAAAATACTGTTCCAAATTTTTCATAGAAGATAGAAAAGTTCTTGTTCTCTTCTGAATTTTACCAAAGAACACAATTCAATTCTAATTTCTCCAGAGAAAATAAAAAGCTTCCATATCACTTTTAAGTTCACCAAGACATAAAAAATTTAAAGTTCAGTTCTAAATTTTTCCATAGAAGATAGGAAAAGTTATACCATGATTGTGATTATGTTCCTTGAAGGTAAAAAGTTTCATTAAAATTCTAAATTTTCTTAAATTCAATTACGACCTTTCTCAAAGAGATGAAAAAACTTTAAGTTCTGTTCCAAATATTTCTCCGGGAGAAGAAAAGCTCAACTTCGATTCTGAATTTTCACAATGAAAATGAAATAAGTTATTGATCAATTCTGTTTTCCTAAAACAATATAAAATTTTCCACTTCAATTCAGATTTTTCTCAAAGAGATGACCAAATTTTAAATATTGTTCTAAATTTTTCATAGAAGATAGGAAAAGTTATACGTTGATTGTGAACATTCTTCATGAAGATATGGAGCTCCACTTTAATTCTGAGTTTTCTCGAAGAAGTTCAAAATGTACAAGTTCTCTTCTGAATTTTCTTAGAGAAGAGAAAAAAAGTTAGCTCAATTCTGAAATTTACCAATGAAAATGAAAAAGCTTCCATTTCAGTTCCTAATTTCTCAAAGACAAAAAAAAATTTAAAGTTCAATTCTAAATTTTTCCATAGAAGATAGGAATGACTATACTATGATTGTGATTATTTTCCATGAAGATAAAAAGTTTCACTTTATTTCTAATTTTTCTTACATTCAGTTCATTCATCTAACCATCAAAAACAATAGGTTAGGTTAGGTATAAATAAATATTAATAAATAATTAGAAACATCTCTACATGTTTAAGTTAGGTTAGGTTAACTTATCATGAGCGCTCATGATAAGCTAACCTAACCTAACTTAAACATGGTAAAAAGATTAAATTAGGTTAGGTTGGGCTAGCTTAAGTTAGGTTAGGTTAAGTTAGGTTAGGTTAGCCTACGTACGCGCGCGTACGTAGGCTAACCTAACCTAACCTAACTTATCCTAACCTAACTTAAGCTAGCCTAACCTAACCTAATGGTTAGGTTAAGTTAGGTTAGGTTAGCTTACGTAGGCTTCACTTAGGTTAGCTTAGGTTAGGTGAGAGACAGGCAAAAAGTTAGGTGTATGATTAGGTTAGGTTGCATCGGTTGCATAGGTTGCAATAGGTTATATCAAGACTAGGCTGGGTAATTGTAGACAGAGAAAAGCCAAGACCAGATAGTCCAAGTAATTGAGAGGCAAATATTTCAATGGCTGAGGCACGGGTAAATGGCAGGAGTATGAATGACTCTCTTATTGGACACATACTTGTCAGGTTAGTTTTTGGAAAACCGAGTCCGTTGATTTTGAATTGAATTTTGGGCAATAGGTTGCATCAAGACTGGGCTGGCAATGCGTGTCGAACAGGGAATTTTCAGACAGATATTCAAAAAAGTAGTGAGTGAGAACTGGTTCTTTATCTGGTTCGCACTACAATTTTTGAAGTTATATCTTCAAAAAATAATACGTTGACTTTGAATTGAATTTTGGGCCATAGGTGCATCAAGACTGGGCTGGGTAATTGTAGACAGAGAAAAGCCAAGACCAGATAGTCCAAGTAATTGAGAGGCAAATGTTTCAATGGCTGAGGCACGGGTAAATGGCCACGGGTAATAGTCCTTGAATTGAAGTTATCAAGTATTTTGGGCAATAGGTTGCATCAAGCCTGGGCTGGGTAATTGTAGACAGAGAAAAGCCAAGACCAGATAGTCCAAGTAATTGAGAGGCAAATGTTTCAATGGCTGAGGCACGGGTAATTGAATTGAAGTTATCAAGTATTTTGGGACATAGGTTGAATCAAGACTGGGCTGGGTATTTGTAGACAGAGAAAAGCCAAGACCAGATAGTCCAAGTAATTGAAAGGCAAATGTTTCAATGGCTGAGGCACGGGTAAATGGCAGGAGTATGAATGACTCTCTTATTGGACACATACTTGTCAGGTTAGTTTTTGGAAAGGCATACCTGCCTAGAGTCTTCATCCCAAACTATAGGTTTCAGACAACAAACACCTATGAGGGACTAAGAATCCTAGCTCTGAAAAGTCCAAAAAGCAAAACTACAAATCCCAAATCATAGGTTTCAGACAACACACACCAACGAAAGACTAAGAAATCTAGCTTAGAAAAGCCCGAAATAGTAATTTACATATCCCAAATCATAAGTTTCAGTCAACACACACCCACGAAAGGCTAAGAAATCCAGCTCTGAAAAGTCCAAAAGCAAACTACTCATCCCAAACTATAGGTTTCAGACAACAAACACCTAGGAAAGGCTAAGAAATCTAGCTCAGAAAAGTCAAAAATAGTAATTTACATATCCCAAATCATAAGTTTCTGACAACACACACCTATGAAATGCTAAGAAACCTAGCTCTGAAAAGTCAAAAATATCAAACTGCACATCCAAAACTATATGTTTCATACAACAAACACATACGAGGGACTAAGAAATCCAGCTCAAAAAAGACCGAAATAGTAATTTACATATCCCAAATCATAATTTTCTGACAACATTCACCTACGATATACTAGGAAAGCATAGCTCATAAAAGTCTGAAATAGCAAACTACTCATTTCAAACTAGAATTTTCAGACAACAAACACCTATGAGAGACTAAGAATCCTAGCTCTGAAAAGTCCAAATAGCAAACTACACATCCCAAATCATAATTTTCTGACAACACACACCTATGAAAGGGTAAGAAATCTAGCTCAGAAAAGAAAAAAATAGCAAACCACCCATCCCAAATCATATGTTTCAGACAACACATTCCTATGAAAGACTAAGAAATCCAACTCAGAAAAGTCAAAAATAGCAACCCATTCACCCCAAATCATATGTTTCAGACAACACACAACAACGAAAATCGGGGCCCGGGGAGGGCCTTTGAGGGTCCGGGGGGGGCCTTGAGGGCCGGGTGGTCCTTTGGGAGGTTGGGGGGCCTTTGAGGACCAGGGGCTTCCTTCGGGGTTGGGATAGGGGTATTGGAACCCTTTGGGGTTGGGGATAGAGGACCTCACGACACTGTTCAAATGGAACTTGTGTATTATAACGACCACAGAGTTTCACCCTCAAATCCTCTTCTAAAAGCTCTTCAAAAATCATCTTTTAAAATGTCTCTAACTGTTTCGCCGAAATAATTCCCTAAAATAATAATTTGTTCTGAAAAGATATAATAAAGCCTTAAAAAAAGTATTAAAATGGTGGCTCAGGAGCCTTTGGGGCGCCGGGGGCCCTTTAGGGGGAGGCGGGGGAGGGGGTCCTTTTGTGTCTCAATGCACAAAAAAATATTAAAAAATGGGGGAGGGCAGGGGAGGGGGAGGAGAGGAGGGGGAGGAGTGGGGAGGAGGAGGGGTGGGGGAGGGGAAGGTGAGGAGGGGGAGGAGAGGGAGGGAGAGGGAGGGGGCCCTTTGGGGGCCAGGGGGAGGGGCCTTTGGGGCCTGGGGGGGTCCTTTGGGGGTCTGAGGGACCCTTGAGGGCCGGGTGGCCGTTTGGGAGCCCGGTGGACCTTTGAGGACCGGGGGCTTCCTTCGGGGTTGGGGTGGGGTATGAAGACCCTTCGGGGTTGGGGTGGGGTATGAGGACTCTTTGGGGTTGGGGTGGGGTATGAGGACTCTTTGGGGTTGTGGAAGGGGACCTCACAACACTGTGCAAATGGAACTTGTGTATTATGACGACCACAGAGTTTCACCCTCAAATCCTCTTCTAAAATCATCTTTTAAATCATCTTTTAAAATGTCTCTAACTGTTTCGCCGAAATAATTCCCTAAAACGGTTTCGCCCAAATAATCCCTAATCGTAACTTCAGCGTATTCCTTTTGTTTTTGGCATCTCTGCGCTGACGCATTTGAAATTACTAAGAAACCTGATTCCCGCGCTAAAACAAGAAAGTTCCTGTTTTTCCATTCTCACTGACAAAAACCATAAAACAGACATAAATTGATGTTGACATCCATCAAAGTGAGAAAGTTCCTGTTTTTCAAATTATCACTGACAAAAACCATAAAACAGACATAAATTGCTGTTGACATCCATAAATGTGAGAAAGTTCCTGTTTTTCCATTCTCACTGACAAAAACCATAAAACAGACATAAATTGCTGTTGACATCCATAAATGTGAGAAAGTTCCTGTTTTTTCATTCTCACTGACAAAAACCATAAAACAGACATAAATTGCTGTTAAAATCCATAAATGTGAGAAAGTTCCTGGTTTTTTATTCTCACTGACAAAACCATAAAACAGACATAAATTGCTGTTGACATCCATTAAAGTGAGAAAGTTCATGTTTTTTCATTCTCACTGACAAAAACAATAAAACAGACATAAATTGTTGTTGAAATCCATGAAAAACATCAAATAAATTGACCAACACCCCTAATCGTCCAAGAAAACATCCATCAAAGTGAGAAAATTCCTGTTTTTTCCATTCTCACTGACAAAAACCATAAAACAGACACAAATTGCTGTTAACATCCATAAATGTGAGAAAGTTCCTGTTTTTTCATTCTCACTGACAAAAACCATAAAACAGACATGAATTGCTGTTGACATCCATGAAAAACATCAAATAAGTTGACCAACACCCATAACCGTCCAAGAAAACATCCATCAAAGTGAAAAAATTCATGTTTTTTAATTCTCACTGAGAAAACCATAAACCACGTGGTTCGTTCCGGAGTAGCACCTCCCTCTCTACTGGTGATTTTGCCATTTTGTTTTAGATTCTTTAATTCGGTTATAATTTTATTCGCAAAATTATCAGTATGGTCGTGAGTTATGGAAGTATATGTATTTGTGTCATTTAAGTGTGAATAAATTTTATTGTCGTAATCTAAGGTATCCATGACTACAAGTGAATTTCCCTTGTCTGCTTTTGTTATTATAATTGAAGGGTCTTTGCGAAGATTAGACAAAATTTTCATGTCGTGCGAAATTTCTGGTGTCAAGTTAGTATGAAACGTAACTTTTTTTTGGTTGCCGTAAAGTGTATTAATAAAACAAGACCTCACTTCATCTGGGTTAGAAATGGATGTGTAGTGTTTGTGCAAAGAAGATTCTAAGGAGGAAACAATATCTGCCACAGGAACTTGTTTAGGTGGAAAAAAAAATTTGGACCTTTTTCAAGAGTTTGGATTTCCTAACTAGTAAAATAAAAGATATCATAAGTCGACTGCTCCCCGTAAGCTAGACGCAAATAGCGACGAAGACCACACTGCCTTTCCATCATACACAATAAGTAGAACAACAGGGAAATTTTTATACAAGACAGTGGAACGCAACTTTAAATGAATATTTCGACCCTAAGTCCAACGGCCGTCCTCAGAAAAACAAACGAAGAGAATAAAAACAACATAAAAGAAACTTACATTAAAATTCAATCATTAAAACTGATAGGTTTTTAAACAAAATGTTTTAAAACAGCCCTAATATCATTACTTCAAGGAAGTTCAACCAGGACTGGTACTCCAAACGAAGTGGAGAGAGAACAATTCATTCAAATGGAATTAAAATGCTTACAGACAAGCTTTTAAAGCTAATCTCACCTTCTTGGTAGCCAGCCTAGATGGTCTATTCGTAACAGGTTGAGTGGAGTTATTTAATGGTTTTTTAATATAATTAGTTAAATCATTTTTAATTAAATTTGTGTATAGGGCATTAAGCGAATATTCCCCCAAATCTGTGTTTAAGGAAGTATTACTATTCATTTTTATTTTAATTTAAATTGCCTCTCGAACAACCTCTTTTATGCCTAAATAATTACTAATAAGGTAAATTTCTTCATAAAGAATTTTACGGCTAGGGTTATCATATGTGTGACTGCTTAAAGCAGAATCAAAGGAAATGTTTGTACTATTAGAATCTAAAGGATTAGTTATGCCGTCTTCGTGTTGTTGTAGGCGTATTTCTCAATTTTTCATGGATTCTACCAACATAAAAGTGGCCACAGTCACATGGTATTTGATAAACCCCTCTTTGGCGAGTAACTGGGGTTATATCTTTACCAGAATTTAAGAAATTCATGATTTTAAAATTATTTGTAAATACGACGTAAAAATTATTTTGTGTGCAAACTTTTTTTAAACTTGTAGTAACTTTTGGAATATATGGAAGGTAAATTATATTTGAGGGCTTGACGGGAACTTCATATTGCAAAAGACCCTTAATTTTACGGGAGTGTCTTGCCAATCTTCGGCTAATTGTATTGTTAATAAAGACAATAGGATAACCGTTTCCAAAAAGAATGTCTCTAATAAAATTTAGTTAATCTGTGATGTAAGATTCAGAGCAAATGTTTAAGGCACGGTCAACAAGAGATGTAACAACGCCTCTTTTAACTTGTGGGGGGTGATTGGATTTAAAATGTACATATCTGTTATTTTGTGTGGGTTTTCTGTAAATTGTAAAATCCAGTTTATCAATGTTAAGAATAGTTAAAACATCCAGAAACGGTAATTTATTTGCATTTTCAACATCTAAGGTAAATTGTAAATTTCGGTCATGTGTATTAAGGTGATCTAGAAAGCCCCTAAGTTCACTTTCCCCATAATTCCAG
>NC_142806.1:72589290-72633272 GCF_049724085.1 Artemia sp. Qi Xiang Cuo | reverse complement strand
ACTCTTCGTTGGTTGAGACGTGATGAAAATAGGTGCTACTGGGATATGCTTGCACTGGTTTATGCATTGGCCTGATTAGTACGTCGTCCCAATTCCTGAAATAAAATAACTCGGCAGAATCACATGTTCTTACGATGAGTAATCATGACACTAGTGGGTCATATACCAAGTGGGTACATTTTATTTTATAAAGCAATTTAAATGCACTGAAACTATTATATACATATATTGACTTTTACTAAATGAAATTTTTATTACACATGTGGGAACACTTATGAGTCTTCCCTTGGAAATTTCTAAACATAGAAATTTCTTATAGGTTATCATAATAACGATACAGGAAATCAGTTTTTGTTAAGCAAGGTTTCTCATTATACTCCTTATAGTACACTATTATATACACTTTATTTAAATCTCTTTTAATGTCTAACTAATTTTACATAGACTTATAATAATCATTTAAACAACTTTTACGCTACATCATTAAATTTTGAGGTCTGGCTTTACAACACATTTCATGCCTGCACTGTTCACGCACGTCCGTGCTGTAAAAGAAACGCATGTTGCAGCGTCATAGCCACACGGTTTTACGTAAACGATACTACATGGAGGGAGATAGACACAGTAAGGACGAATGGAGACCTCAATACATCCATTTGTCTGCTAATGTCTTCCCTTTTTCTTGGCTTAAGCGGTCTTATGGGGTTCTAGGTTTAATTTTTGCATCTCTGCCACTTCTTCGTGGCGTTCCTTTGGAACTTGCCTTCTTATTCTCAAAACTCTTCCATAATTGAAATTCAGTAAGGCTCTTATAGTTAAGGAAATCGTGAAAACGACACATACAGTCAGTAGTATGTTCCACCAAAAATTGGTTGAGAATAATCCGTATCTCTCATCTACGTACATTAATCTCTGGTCTTCATTGGTAAATAGGGGAATCTGAGAATCTAACGCTTCTTTTATTTTTGTAAGTGTCAATGTTCCTTTGTTATTTTCTATTTTTGACCATATTGAGGTTTTTATTTCCTCGCTCTCTATATTTTGAATAGTATGCGACAGGTTGATTGCCTTGAAATTTACTATTTTAGGACTTATTATGTTCGTACTCGTGGTGATTAATGGTGTTTAAACTGTTGATTCTTTAGTTACGAGTCGACATACTTTTCTTATGGTTATCGTACCCAAATCTTGTAGTAGCAATTCAGTTCTATAATTCGGGTCAATTTTTTCCGTAGTATTGTAGCAAGATAAAGTTCCAACAGTTTCCCTTGGAACGGAAAATAACCGTAGGTCGTTCCTAAGATGTATGAATACTTCTCGTTTATTACTTCCTATTAAGGCTCCGCATGAATCGGGTATTTCTTGTTGTTGCGTGTCTTTTAGGAATATATCTAGCATACAAGATCCAGACTTAACATTGTAAATAGGTAACGTAAGTTGGCAAACTAGGTTTTTGAATGACACACATTCATATAAATCTTGGGGGTTTGCTAGGGCATATTTCTGTATATCTTGATTAACAAGTAAATAGTCAGCTTCAGGTGTGATAGTCATAAATGAGTTCGTTTTCCTTATGTTAGCGGGGAAGGTCGAAATTTTGTACAAGTCATATATTGATTGTTGGTTTATCAATGGAATTGTCACTACTGCAAATAATTATTCATTTATTTCCGTGACGTGTACTTTTAGCTTTGTATAGTAAAGTAATAAATTTGACATCTCTGCTTCTATCGGTAAATGTAAACCAAATGTTAGGTGTGTTTTAATTTCATCTAGGATGCTTTTTAAGTTGGAAGGGTCTACCAGGTCGTATGACAAGGTTCCTCCCGTGAGGGCAAATAAAGCGAACTCAAATTTACTAATGTCAGTTGCTAGATTTAGTAATGACATGGTAATTATATCGAGTGACACCATGGTAAGGCTTGAATCTGTCACCACACGATCTACTTCATTCCTTAAGTAGTTCATTACATTTACAGTTTTTGAGATTTTCTTTGATTCCATTTTGACTGTGTCTCTTTGGTAGTTAGCTATACTGTCTTGGATTTTTTGGACATGTAAAGTTATATTCATGGCAGTATTGAGCTTTCTATCGTTCTCAATTAAAATATTCTGGTCTGCTTCCTTTGTTAAAACAAAAAGGCGGGAGGCGAGTTCTCCTAGGATGGGAATTAGGCTTGTCGATCTCCGATATTTGCTTCTTCGAAAAAATACTTCAAAAATTCTCGTCGTACTTTGTTTTAATTTTTTTATTTCTGTATTAAATAGTTCAAACAAGGCTTGTAATCATTGCCTATATAATATTAAAAATGCTTGGTGAATTGACACTTTTAGGGCGTTTTTCTCGATTAGATCAGGTATTGGTTCTTTTGCTGGCTCGTCGGCCATTGCTAATCTAGCACAAGTGCGTTTGCCGTCTATGGTCCAACATTTCTGGTGTACGTAGTCATTTTCTTCTTCTTTTTTATAACTATTTTTCTTTTCTTTTGATTTAACCGCTTGTACTTTTATTGTTTGTATTTCGGTACGTTTTACTGGAGTTCCTGCGTTCATGCCTATAGTAAATATGAATTTCGGCTGGGTTCGCGTAAACGTGGGCCCTTTAGACCAAGTATTTTTCGGTATTATTGTCGGTTTCAGATAGGTCAGTGTGGTCAAATTTTCAGGTGAATGTTTACCAAATTCGCGCATTTCTGGGACTGTGCTCGTCGTAGTTTCCGACATTGAAGATTGTATTTCTCTTGTTGGCTTTTCATAAGTAGACGTGTTTGTGTTTGCGTCTTTTTCTCTTCTTTTGGTGATATTTTCGTGTACAATATTTTACTGCATGTTTTAAAATTTTAGTTACTGTATTTTAATAATTTTTCTGTATTATTTCTCATTTGCGAGTTTCGATAATATTTTATTTGTAACATTTTTCTCAGTATGATTCTGCCATAATTCCTTGAGAAAAGTCCATAGGCTCGGTAATTCATTTAGCATCGCGTAATTTCCATCGTAAAATTTTCCCTTCCCTGGAGTCAATGGTTTGGTATTTTCTACGGGTTTCATCGCACTAAGATCTTTCGCTAAGCGCTCAACGTTATTTGTTGACCTTTTCTTTCTATTTTCTCTGGTACTGGTTCCTAGGGCCTTTTCTATTTCTGCCATCTTTTTGTCAAAATCATCTATTACAAATTTTGATTTTAATTTTGGGAGAGTTGGGGCTTGGAATTCCATGTTGTCTTTACTATGCATCGTTTTACTGGCCTGTGATCCTTTATCTGACCTTAGGAATTGAAATATGGATTCCTTAAGTTCGTTTGTATTTTTCTCCAGTCTCATTACTTGTTGAAATAAGGTTTCAAATGGTTTGGGATCTAATTTCATAAAAAATTTCCATGCATTATGGCTTGCTATGAACGAATTTTCATGCTTAAATATAACTCCATGTTTTACAATATCTTGGGCTGTTGCGTGAACAACGAGGATTATGATGATGTTCTTAAGCCCTATCTTTTTTCTTGTTTCTAAAATTAATCTGTTATTAATTTTATCTATTTTTGGAAAATTTGTTTTACTTATTTTTCTTTTTTTTTCTTATAATTTTTAAATTGGGCCATTTTATGACGATTTTTGTTGATTTAATTCTTGAAATATCTTACATCATTAGCTAAACAAGACTGATTTATAAGCATAGTACAGTATTTTTTGGTGAACAACATCTTAAAATGAGGACTATTATGGATATTCTCTCTTTACCCTAGTGATTATATACTGTTATGAATAGTCGAGATATACTTCAAACACTTAATTAACAATTGCCAAGGGGCATAATTTTTTTTTTTTTTATTCTGTTAAATAAGTAGCACATAAATAAGTAAGCATCTAACGTACACGAAAATACACTGGTGGCCTATTTTCGTTATCAATCTCTCAAAGACTCTATTGGCATTATTACAAGTAAAATCATTAGACTCTGCATTAATGCAAAAATTATTTTTTTACACGAGAGCGTTGAGGTAATTATATGGTTTAACTTATCAGAGGATATAACCTAATTCATCAAGTTACTTAATTTATTGTGTCTACATTATATATGTATACTTTCAAGGGAGTAAATTTTTAAAACAGGTTTACGATATGTCTTACTGTAGGGACATTTTAATTTTATTTATAAATATAAGTCCTTCCATGCTCATTTACATTCAATTTCAAGAGTGCCGTATCCTTCAGTAGTTCCGTCCGTGTTTCTGATCATGCTAACAGGGTATTGAGGCGATGAACGTCCCATGTTAACACATTTGTGATTAGAAATTTCAATTCAAATACAATGTTATTTTCGTTATTTTCATTTGTGTCCATGTGCATTAAATAGAATAGCAGATCATTCGGGAGTTCCAGATTAGTCAAAGTCTTCGCTATGCTATTCTTGTTCATGTTTTCACGAATTACCTTACGACATTGTTCGGCTAGGGAAAGTCGATTATTTATAAATTTCACTACTTTAAAAATTGATTGCATATGTGACGCATTACAACATTGTTGTTCACGTACAATAATATCAAAATTTGGAAATATTTTGGCTCCAAAATTTTCATCTTCTTCAAAAAGAGTCAGTGCAACTTTCTTTATGTCATTGTAATCTCGCACGGCAATTTCTAATGTATTGGACCTTACTTTGGGGTTTACGCCGTCAAAACTCAAGCAATTTTTATGCAAACTTGTGAGGAATTTTCCTCCATTTAGTAAGTTATACCCTCGATCGATGAGTAATGTGAGAAATTTAAGTGGCCATATTGTCACGATACCATTTTCGTCTTGGGTTTGCCACAGGTTTTCTGCGATAAATTAAGCGATTAGGGGATATTTCGACATTGGGATCTTATTTAAGAGAGTTCTAAATGTCATAATAGCCGTCAATTTGGTTTTTTCTATTGTTTTGGGGCTCGTCCTTGGAATAAAATTACAATTTACTAAACTTGCCACTATTCTTAAGATTACTCTGTCATCTAGGGGATTTCTAGGTGTTTTTAGAAGGAAATGTAACGTGACAAAGTCTAATTCTTCTGCTACTTTTATTAATGCATATTCATTTAATGACTTATTTACATTATTTAGACTATGACATTTTTTATACGCGAGGCGTTGTGAATAAATATGATGTGCTGTATCTGACGCTAATTGTGGTGTATTTAATTGCGGGCAACTGTAAAATTTCTTCATTTTATTAATAAATTAATTATCTACCTAAAGAGGTTAGTACATTCCAAGCAGGTTATCTCTTTCTGATTTTCCGACGAAAAGACCGGCGAAATCGTTAGTTCCGTTTTATGTTGGTTCGATGAAGGCTGTACGCGTGAGCAATCGTCAGAAGTCAGCGTGTATCTAGAAGTTTTTGATTTTAGTTCTAATGAATAATACCTTGCGGGTGAAACTACAATAACTCTTACATTGAGGATACTATGGAGATTATAGTTATTATGTTTTTCTTTTGTTAAATTTACATTCTAGACTCTTCTTTTAACTTTCATACTGTTATTTTTATATGCGTCTCTTTTTCTTTGATGTGTTTTCATACGTTTTAAAAAAATTTTAACACCTAGGGATTTATATTCTTCCGAGTCCGGGTCAAATAAAAATTGTTTGTAGTATTGAATCTCTGATAGGGGATGATATATGCCTTCATACTTAACACATTTGATATTGATCACTAATGTTTTGATCACAAATCCTGTATTATTTCTATTTATTATTACATATTATTATTATTATTTTTTTTCACCTTTGACTTGGTCGATTTTATTTGCACATTAACAATTCTATGATGATCAGAAGTTGATTTTCCATAAGGAATTTGGAATACACCACCATCAACGAGTAAAAAAATAAACTAACCAGTCGAAGGTTGTGGAGACAATCTCCCTACTACATGAATACCTGAATTGACATGTATTAGGGATATTTCCATCTGTCAGGTTTTTTGACCGTTCTGCCTGACTGTGTCGTTACTTTTTCTTCTACTTCTTGCGGTTTTTTCTTTTTTGGTTTAGCTAGTGATATGAGGTCAAATTTCTTGTATTGTTTTTTCAAAAATTTTTGCCCTTTCAATTTTGCTTCTTTTTCGTGTGCGGCCGCTGGAGTTGGTTTTGATTTCCCTGCTTCTTTAACTACCATTTGATCTGATTCATCGTCCGATTCTTCGGGCCTGGATAATGATGATTCGAAATTATAACTTTCGAAGGTGGTGCTGCGTGTTCTTGAGGTATCGCTGGCCCTTCCTTCGTAAATTTCTACTCCTCTCGAAGTAGAAGGTTTATTTTCTAAGCCTTCGCCTTGTGTTTTCAAATCGGGAGATTTGAAAGATTCTTGCGAACTCTGAGAGGAATCGAAGGTTTTAGCGGGGTTCCTCCACTGTTTACCTGCCATGTCTTCAGGGGGGTGGGGCACTTTTTGCATTAGTGTTTCCCTCCATGAAGTCCAATGTTTGGGTTTGACTTTAGATACAGTTATGTCATGGAATTGTCCTTCTTGGTCCTCCTTGGGGGTCTGAATTTGAGGCAATGTACTTTGCCCAATTTTTATGGGATAATTTATAAGATCTATTGCTTGTCGCAGATTTGTCCTAATCGAGTCCTTAGAAGAAATTTTCTTCAAAATGATATCTGGGGTTGCCACTGTTCTGTTCAAGTCTTCCCGTAGTGACAGGAGTCTCTCTATTGGTGTAGCTGGGGAAACCATATCGTCTGGGAATCTTTTGGGGGGACAAGGAGTCGAAATTTTATCGGGGAAAAATTGCGTTTTAGGAGATATCGTATAGTCTAGTTCTCCTGCACTTTCTGACGATGAACTGTTTGGGGTTTTTGGCGTTTTTTATTCTCACTGGTATTAGGGATTTTCTTTTTGGAATAACTATGTTTTTTATAGCTAAGAATTCCTCAAAGTTCTCTTGGTCACTTTCATTTTCGAAATAATCTAGTTTGAAATAGAAGCGTTTTAGCTCCGCTAATCTTGACCTAGGGGGTTCATCTTCTGCGTCTGATGACTCAGTGGATGAGGGATGCGATACCCATTTTTCAGGAAATTTGGCTCTTTTTAGTCGGCTAACATGTGCCTTATAGGTTCTTCCATTGTCGGGATTTGCCATTTTAAATGTAAAATCATTATCGTACCTTTTGATTATTCTGTACGGTCCGGAATATTTATTAGAAAGTTTCTTGCCTTCTGTCTTCGCTTCATTTTTCAGGTAGACACAGTCTCCTATCTTAAAATTTATGTTTCCTTTGACTTTAGGTAGGTTTTTTAGCTCTTGATTTATTTTACATTTTTCCAATTCTTGTCTTACTATTTTATAAGTTTTTCTCATCCTATTTATGAATTCTTGTTTATAATCTTCGGAGTTGTTGTAATATTGGCGGGACTCTATAATTTCGTCATATGGGATTCTATAGTCGCGACCAAAAAGTAAGTAAAAGGGGTTGTCCTTAGTTGCTTCTGAATAGTCAGTGTTAATTACATTCGTTAAATAAGGTAAAAATAGGTCCCAATCGTTCCTGTTGTCTTTTGTGTAGATACTTAATATATTTGAAAATATTTTATGCCTGTTCTCTATTTTTCCATTGGCTTGTTGATGATAAGGGTATGTTACTAATTTTTCTCTGTTGAGAAATTTCAGCAGATCTTTTGTTACTTTTGAAATGAAGTTACTTCCATTATCTCTTATTAATATATCGTGGATGCCCAATTTCAAAAATAATTTCGCCAGCGCCTTACTCGTTGCATAAGCGCCTTGATTTTTTAAAGCTTTAACAAAGGTAAATCCGGAAAAATGATCTATGACCGAAAGAATACAATTATGGCCCCTGTTAGAAACAGGTAAACCTCCACTCGTCCCATACAGCTCAAATGAGACGATGTCGATGGGGAATCTCGCTACCGGAACTCGTCCCATAGGGGGGTAGGGGTAAGCTTGGGGGTTTTTCCTCAAGTTACACTTCTCGCATGCACTGACATATTCTTTAAGTTTTGTTAGTGCCATTGGCACATAGAAATATTGTTTTAATCTATGGAAGGTCTTTGTTGTTCCGAAATGTCCACAAATATCCGAATGAAAATATTCAAAAGCAGGCATTATTAGTTTTTCTGGTAGTACAGGTATTATTGAAGTTTGGTTTCTATTTGTCTCATCAGTTACTATTCTACATAATATTCCTTCATAGAAATCATAGTAAAAATTATCTATTTCATTTCTAAGGATTTTGTGTTCCTCAGGTAATGCGTCATCATGTACAAAATAATTAATAAGAGCCAAACACATTCCTTCCTTTTATTGATTTCTTTTTACATTTTCTAAGGATAAGGAATGGTAATTAACCTTATTTTCTTTCTCTGATTCTTTAATTTTATTTTTCTTACTTTTAATCTTAGTGTTAATAGTATTAACTTCCTTCCGTTCAGTTTCCGACGGCTCACATGCTGCGTTTTTCAAGAAATCACATGCTGCGTTTTGTTTGCCTTTTAAGTATTCAAAATCATAATCAAGATCTTGGATTTTCATAATCCATCTAGCTAGAATTCCCGTGGGGTTTTTAAATGTATGCAGGTACTGCAAGCTTTTGTGGTCTGAACGTAGTGTGAATTTTCTACCAATCAAATAATGTCTAAATTTATGCAAGTGATGGATTATAGACAATAATTCATAATTTGTGGCAGAATAATTACTTTCACCCTTTGTTAAGGTTCTGCTTGAGTAACATATAACCTTTTCTATTACTTTTTGTTTTGACGATTTCTCTGGAGAATTGGGGTTTTCTACTGGGATTATTTGTGAAAGAATAGCGCCAATGCCCTTGGAACTGGCGTCAGTCGTAACTACAAACTTTCCGTTCTCGAAATCTGGAAGTGCTAATATGGGTTCCGAGGTGAGTGCCTTTTTGAGACGGTCTAAGGAAGTCTGAGCCTCCTGGGACCAGGCAAAATTTTGGGAGTTCCATTTTGTCAATTCCGTAAGTCGCTTCGCGATTTGGGCATCATTTCGGACAAATTTTCTGAAGTATCCAGTGAGACCCAAAATTCCTCTTAGGTCCTTCATTTTCTTAGGAGGTTCGTGCCTTTTCACACATTTTATTTTATCCGTATCTGGGGAGATTCCTCCTTGCGTTATCAGACCCAAAAAATTTATTTTTCCTTTTAATATATTAAATTTTTGAGGCCGGCATTTTAAAGTGCCCTCTCTGAGTTTTTCAAACACTTTTACTAATGTTTCTAAATGTTGCTCCACATTTTGTTCTACGCTTATAACATCGTCAACGACATGTATAATGTTGTTCAATCCTCTTAATAACTGCAATAAGGGTCTACATAACGCGCGTGAACTCGTTTTAAGTCCAAATGGTACCCTGAAATATTCATACGAACCACAGTTGCTTGTACAAAATGACGTTTTATAGACATCTTTTTCGGCTATTTTCACTTGGTTGTAGCCTTGGGTGAGGTCCAAAGAAGTTAAGATTTTGTTTTTGCTTGATATAGAGTCAAGAATCTCATCTATTCTTGGTAAGGGAAATTTATCACTCACAACTTGCTTATTAAGAGCTCTATAATCAACTACGAGTCTCATATCACAATTTTTTTTTGGGACTAAAATCACTGGAGCTGAATACGGACTTATACTGGGGCGTATAATCTCATTTTTTTCTAACTCGCGAATTTTATTTTTTAGCCACTCTTTGTGTTTATGTGGCACACGATTCGGCTGTTTCGTAACTGGCAACCCCGTTGTTAAAAAATAGTGTTGGTAAAATTGTATAAAAACTATATAATCTTCAGAAGTTGAGAATAAGACTCTAAAATACCACAATAATTAAAATAATTTATTTTTGAGTTCTGAATCAATAATATGTTCCATATTGAACTTATTTAAAAATTGCTTTTTAGTCAGGGGGTATTTGTTAATTGAGGTTTTAATGCTATTAACTAGGTTTCTTTTGGAATTTACCCACTTATTTAAGTCATTTTCCGAAATAGTTTGGATTTGAACCAAACATGTTCCTTTTTTTATCGTAATAATATCATTTTCGTGGTCATTAGTCACCCAAATAAAACCTTCACCTTAATCATAATATATAATTTGTTATTCACATAACAAATTGTCGGGAATTTCTTTTGATGGGGTGGCAAACCATATTTCGGATTTGCTATCCACCGGTTCAACCATTTGAGATATTTGGATCCTTTGCATTGTCCTGGGTGGAATTTTTGTTTTTTTTATTGCAAATCCATAATAATTTTCTTTATTTTTATTGTCTGCTACATTTAGATTATTATTATTTGACAATAACGTTGACTGCGCCTGAACTCCATTGGGGTTCCCTACTTTTTCCACAATTCCGCTATCTCTTTGATTTCTTTTGGCCTATATAGTCGCATATCTCCAATTTTTATTTTTGCGGATTCAATCCACTTATTATCTACACTTACTTCATCTTTCCGATATCGCACGGAATAAGCAAAAGGATTTCTAGTTATTTCCCGTCCTCTTTGTAGAGGATGTACCTTATGTCTCGCTACAAAAGGTTCAAAGGATTGTGGCACTATACCGTCGGAAATTTTATTAACTGTTACATCTTCTTTGTAATTTCGTTTAATATTCCTTGAGGTAAAGGTTGAAGGAGGGGAACCTCTTGGCTTAGCCGGATACACGAGCCTTTCATTAGCTACTTCTAACAAAATCTTATTAGACCTTAAAAAATTTGCGCCTATGATGGCTTCATACGGATAGTTATTACATATTGCAAAATTTGTCGGGAAAATTTTATTATCCCTTTTCACGTCAAGGCGAATTGAACCTTTTGCGTCCAACTTGTGCCCTGTTACACTAGTTAAGTTCGGATTATTGACATTTTTCTGTCGCTTGATATGCGGGGGCAATATATTAAATATGCCGGAGCTTATAATGTTAACTGTTGCACCACTGTCAACTAAAGCTTTAAAGTAAACATTTGCCACACAAAAATCATTAAATATGGGTAACTTATTGTTATTATCACTGAAGGACGGTACTACTATGGGCTTGGACCTGTAAAATAGTTGAGGCCCCATCTGGGTCCAGTTTATTCTTCTGAGGGGCCTAATGCGTGTCCCTGGGAATTTATTTCATACATAGGTGCTTGTGACTGAGGTTCAGATACGTGAGGCTCCATAGACGCATCTAATTGATTCACATCTGTCCTCCTTTGCCACGTATTATTGCGATTACTTGTATTTCTGGCATTTTTGCCGGCTGTTGGTGCTGACTGCAATTGCCATCGGCTTGAGAAATTTTCATTTCTCGTGGGCCAGTTAACTATTTGCCGTCTGTTTGAAAAATTTGGGTTTGCCGTCGGCCGATAACCATTTTTTCTACTGGGGGGAGAGTTATACGGGTTCTGTCGGTATACATTATTAGGTGCTGGTTGGCGGACTTGGGGGTATTGTGGGAATATTGCGTCCTGTGTGTACCCTTGTGCGCCTCTGGTATGAAAATTTTTTCTCCCGAACAAATTATTTCCATAATATCGTGTATATTTGGCGTTTTCATCATTGAATGATGTTGCCATTCCATTTCTAAAACGACATTCTTTTGCGATATGTCCAACTCGATTGCAGTTGTAACATCTTATTATTGGGTTACTTTTATAAATGTTTGGTTTCATAGGCTGAAAACGTACTGTTTTTTGCCTGGCGGTTTCTTGTGTTCTCGTTCTTTGTGGTACTGGGGATTTACTTCTTGCAAGGAATTTTGTGTTCTTTTGATCATTATCCTTCACGGGTAAAGAGTTTTTTTTTGTATCGATTATGTTATTTATCTTTGCCTTACTATTAGTTTCGAAAATTAAGTCAATTTCTATCATTATTCCTAATTCTTGTACTGCAAGGTCAAGTGTTTGGATATTCTTTAAAATTAACATACTATATAATTTTGAAGGGAGGCCTTGCGAAAATATATCTAGTATAATTTTTTCGTATAATTCTCCTGAACCTTGGCCGTACTTTGCTTCTACTGAGATTCGTATGTTATTTAGATATTCTTGTACGTTCTGTGTATGATCAAAGCATACCATTCCATGCTTAAGTTTGTTTGTTGAGCTCGTCTCGACAAATCTGTCTTTAAATGCCGTCAATAGTTTTTCTATTGTGTTTATCGGCAAATTATTATTTTCTCCGAGGGTCTGTTCTATTTGTTTTACGAAAGTTAATGCCTGCCCTTTTAGTCTTAGAAGAAGCATACCTATTAAAGATTTCAGGTCAGTTCTAGTTAACTCTACGAATTGTGCTAGTTGTATATTAAATTCATCAATGTCTGTCTGTCCGTCATATTGTGGTATAGCTTTGGTTAATTCTACATTTTTTGCGACTAATTTTTGTGCAACTAATAATGCACTTAATTCCTCTGCCATGGCTTAATAACGCAGGGATGGCTTTTTTTTTTTTTGTTTAATTATTGTACTTACTCACTGGAATAAATAACTTTTTTACTTAACTTATTTGGGAAATATATTATATCCTATGAGATGTTTTAAAATGGTGTCCCTGTTGTAGCCTAGCGGTAATAGGCTTAGACATATATAACAATTAAAAAAAAATTTGTTATAGGTCTGTATCTAGTAAATATTTTAAATTGTGAAATCTTTAGCCTAACTAGTTCGTATACTTCATCCAAGTTTACGACCGCGCCAGATGTTATGGGGGGGTTTTTGGTGATAATGTTGCAAATTAACTTAGGATTCCTTGGGAAGAGACCAACATTGCCCGAGCGTCGTCAGCCCAAGCATATAAATGTCCTTCGTGAAATTGTCAGATACCTTAGGAGCGTTCCCAATGGATAATATACGAACTAGAGGGCCACTCTTTAAATTTAGATACGAACATAAAAAATAAGACTGTAAAAATAGAAAAGTAATGGGTTTATTAGACTTACATGATTAAACATACGGCTTCAAACTTCAGTAGGCAAAGGCAAATACAGCAAATGACAATAATACAGTGATTATATCAGGAATGCTCATAACATAATCATATAATGCCTTAAAAGCGAAAGCCCCGAAAAACACTTCTTCACAACTATATAACACGAGGTTTGCTTCTGAGCAATCAACACTTTTTTCTGATTGGTTCATCTCCACACGGAGGGCCCGTCTCTTTACTCTTATGCTGACAAAATCAAACATTATGCGGCCAAAATTACCCAATAGTTTTTTCCGCGATATTCTGATCATTAAACATACACATTCCTGAGAGTACTTCTAAATTTCTAAATTAAGTTTCAAACAATGTCCAACTATGTATTTCAAAGCACTCATGTGAAATTCAAATCCATCTCATTAGTATCGTACTTGCAAAAAACCCGTATTTTTCTGCTTTTCAGATCTGTCAAAAAGCGCTTGGAAATGTTCGCGATTTCTTTGTTTTGTAGAACAAAGAATGCGGACCTATACAGAGTATTCATGAAGTTCTTGGTATTTGGAATTAATCGCCTTTTGCTTTGAACTTTTTGAAGGGATATTTGGCTGATAAATAACTGGGAGTTTAAGGCAGATTTCCAAGCTTAATTAAAGGGGTTTGATTTGCATCGGAAGCGTATTTAGAATGAAGTAAACTTTTCATATTTTAAAGTAAGACATTGTACATGGTACGTATATTTGTGTAAATGAGTGTACATTTGTGGACATGTGTGTAATCACATGTGTGTACAAATGTATACATGTGTGTACATTTGTGTAAATGAGTATAAATATGTATAAATGAGTGTAAATGTTTGTACATGTCTGTACATGTGTGTACATGTGTGTCGTGTATACATGTGTGTATATGTTTTTACTTGTGTTTTCATGTGTTTAGATGTGCGTATATGTGTCTACATGTGCTTACTTGTTTACATTTGTGAACTTGTTGGTTCATGTGTGTAAATTTGTGTATATTTGTGTACAAACATGTGTGTAAATATATGTATATAAATATACATGTGTGTACATTTCTATATATTTATGTACATTTGTGTACATGTGTGTACATGTGTGTACATGTGTATACATTTGTGTACATGTGTGTACATGTGTTTACAAGTGTTCACATGTGTTTACATTTGAGTACACACATGTGTGTACAAATGTGTACATTTGTGTATATCTTTATACATGTGTGTAAATCAGTTTACACATGTGTGTACATGTGTGTACACACATGTAAACACATGTGTGTACATGTTTGTACAGGAGTGTACATGTGTGTACATGTGTGTACATGTGTATACATGTGTGTAAATGTGTGTACATGTGTGTACATGAGTGTACATGTGTGTACATGTGTGTACACACATGTGTGTACATGTCCGTACAAGATTGTATATAAGCGGATATGTGTTTACAGATGTATACCTGTAGGTGTATATTTTTTCCTGTTTTTCCATGAGTGTACATGTTTGTACATGTGTGTACATGTGTGTATAGGTTCGTATTTGATAGTCCAGGTTTGATCAGGTGTGTAACTGTGAGACCTAGGGTAAACATTTGCGTACGAATAGGTGCGTGACTGTGTACTTTTGTGTACATGTGTTTACATGTGTGTGCATATGTTTGTATATGATTGTACACATATATTTGTACACGTGTGAACATTTTTGTACATGTATTAACAGGTGTGCACATTTGTGTAATTAGTTGTAATCACATGTGTTTACACACAGGTGTTTAGAATTGTATACATGTGTATACACACATGTTTGTAAATGTGTGTACATGTGTGTACATTTGTGTACATCTGTGTACATGTGTGTACATGTGTGTACAAATGTGTGTTTGTAAATGTGTGTACATGTGTGTATATGTTTGTACATGTGTGTACATGTTTGTACATGTGTATACATTTGTGTACATGTGTGTACATTTGTGTACATGAGTGTACACACATGTGTCTACACGAGTATATATATGTGTATATATATATTCAAGTGTTTATAAATTTATGTACAAGTTTGTACATGCGTGTTTATGAGTGTACATGTGTGTGCATGTGTGTTCATGTTTGTACAGGTGTGTACCGGTGTCTAAATGTGTGTACATGTGTAAAAATTTGTGTACACACATGTGTTTACATGTGTATACATGTGTTTACATGTGTACATGTGTATAAAGTTGTGTACATTTCTTTAACTGTCTGTACATGTTTCTAGATTTGTGTACATTTGTGTACATGTGTATATTTGTGTACAAAACTGTGGGTGTATGTGTTTACAGTTGTTTACCTTTGTTTAAAAAATTGTTCATGTGTATTCATTTGGTTACATGTGTGTTCATGTTTTTACATTTGCTTACTAACGTGTACCTGTGTTTCCAGTCGTGTACAGGTTTGTAAATGAGTGTATTGGTATGTACATGTTTGTACATGTGTATAAATGTCTGAAAATTTGTATACATGTGTGTAAATTTGTGAACACACATGTGTAAATATGTGTACATGTGTATACATATGTGTACATGTGTGTACTAGTGTGTACATGTGTTTACATGTGTGTACATGTGTGTACATATGTGTACATGTGTGTACAGGTGTGTCGTGTATACATGATTGTACACGTGTGTACATGTGTGAATATGTGTGTACATGTGTGTAAATTTTTGTACATGTTTTTATATTAGCGTATGGGTGCATACATGTGTGTCCTTGTGCGTACCTGTGTACATGTGTATATTTGTGTACACACATGTGTGTACATGTGTGGACATGTGTGCACAGGTTTGTACATGTGTGTACATGTGTGTACATTAGTGTACACACATGTGTGTATATGTGTACACTTGAGTATTAATTTGTGTACATATGTGTACGTGTGTGTAAATGTGTGTAAATTTGTGTAAAGGAGTGTACACACATGTGTACACATGTGTACGTGTTTGTACATGCGTGTACAGGTGTTTATATATGTGCACATATATTTACATGTGTGTACATGTGTGTACACACATAAACACATGTACACACATGTACACACATGTTTGTACATGAGTGTATATAATTGTATCAGTGTGTATATTACGATACATTAGTGTACATTAGTGCACCTGTGCGTTATTGTGTGTGATGTGTGTTAACGTTTGTACATGTGCGTTCATGAGCGTACATGATTGTACATGATTGTACATGTTAGTACAAGTGTATATATGAGTGTACATGATTGCTCATGTGCGTACATGAGTGTATATGTGTGTACATGTGTATACATGTTCGTAAATGTGTTTGCAGGAGTGTACATTAGTGTACAGTAGTGTACATTTATGAAAATTTGTGTATACATATGTGTGTACATTTGTGTACATGTTTGTACATGTGTGTACATGTGTGTACAGGTTTGTACAGGTGTGTACGTGTGTGTACGTTTGTTTACATTTATTTTTAGTTGTTTACATTTGTGTACATGTGTGTACACACATGTGTGTACAAGTGTGTACATGTTTGTAGTTTTGCGTAGATGTGTGTACATGTGTGTACTTTTGTGTACTTGTGTGTGCATCTGTGTACGCAAATGTGTTTACAAATGTGTAAATGGGTGTACATGTGTATACATGTGTGTACATGTTTTTAGATGATGTGTACATGTGTGTACATGTGTGTACATGTGTGTACATGTGTGTACATTTGTGTACATGTGTGTATATGTGTGTACATGAGTTTACATTTTTGTACATGTGTATACATGTGTGAACATTTGTGCACATGTGTGTAAATGTGTTTATAGGAGTTTACATATGCGTATATGTACGTACATGTGTGTAAGAGTGTGTTGATGTGTGTAAATGTGCGTACATTTGTAAAAATGTTCGTACACATATTCTTTTACATGTGTGAACATGATCGTGCATGTGTGTACATTAGTATAAATGTGTGTACATGTCTGTACATGTCTGTACAAGAGCGCACATGCTCGTACATTTGTTTACATGTGTACATGTGTGTACATGTTTGCACATGTGTTTACCTGATTGCAATTATGTGTACATGTGTGTACATGTGTATACATGTGTGTACATATGTGTATATGTGTGTACATCTGTTTACATGTGTGTACATGGGTGTATGTGTGTGTACATGTGTGTACATGTGTGTACAGTTGTGTACATCTGTGTAAATGTGTAAAAATTTGTGTACACACATGTGTGTACATTTGTGTACATGTGTGTACATGTGTGTACATGTGTACACATATGTCTAAATTTGTGTACACTTTTGTACATTTGTGTACATGTGTGTACACACATGTGTGTACAAATGTGTACATGTGTACACATGTGTATACATGTGTGTACATGTGTGTACACACATGTACACACAAATTGTGCTAGGTCAAATTGTATTGCCATCTCTACAGTTTCCAGCTGCATTGGTTTGCCTTTTTAAGGATTTCACAATTGAATCCAAAGCTTGAACTCGTGTTTTGCTTTAGCTTCATTCAGCGTAAGCTATGTTCGAACCATCAATAGTTGTACTTTTTCAGCTTCAATGTAGCTGAAAAAATTGATCATAAAATCTATTGAGCGACACATCCATCACTAACCTCCCGAAAGGTGATTTTGAACAACCTTCATGTGGCCAATTGTACTTTTTAAACCCCTTACGAAGCTGCTGAAGAATGCCTTTCACACCCTTTAAGTTATGGGACCTCTCGCAATCTAAGGGATCTCTTGGAAGAAATATTGTGAGGCACAAACAACTATGCCAAAGTTTACATGAAAGTGCGAGAAATGGAGGATGACGTAAATCAACTTGCTGCTCTACTGGGACAACAGTATCGCTATATATATATATATATATATATATATATATATATATATATATATATATATATATATATATATAGATATATATATATATATATATATATATATATATATATATATATATATATATATATATATATATATATATATATATATATATATATATATATATATATATATATATATATATATATATATATATATATATATATATATATATATATATATATATATATATATATATATATATATATATATATATATATATATATATATATATATATATATATATATATATATATATATATATATATATATATATATATATATATATATATATATATATATATATATATATATATATATATATATATATATATATATATATATATATATATATATATATATATATATATATATATATATATATATATATATATATATCTTTATGTAAATTGTTATTTTAGGTAGTATCAATATGTTCAAGGATACACTTGTCTACGAACAGATAGAGAAGACACAGTGTAATGAAATATATTCTGAAGAAGACTTGAAATATGCTTTGACCTACCCACCAAAGTTCTCAATAGTTCGTGTCAACACCATCAAATATTCTCGAGAAGAAGCCATCCGCTTACTCAAAGAAACTATGGAAAAGGTAAGTCTTTTTATAATGTATTAATTTATTTTATTTTAAAGTATCTAAACAGACATAAAAATGTCGTTAAGACTGCAGGCCCGAAGTATTAATGGAAGATCAGATCGTGGCTTAATGAGAACAAATTCGCATAACAGATTCGTGCGCATCCTGTGGGAAGGTTTTTTTTTTAAAGTGAGTTATCATTTTGTTTTTTCAAAACTCAAAATAATTCTCAAAATTTTAGAAGGTCCGGCCTTAGCCACCCCTCCCCCCACTTTTCTTCCCTATTAATTACAAATCTCTTCAACTAGGGCATTTCTGAATAGAAACACGCCCAAGCTGTCGATTTTACACCTGTGGAAAAGAACTAAACCATAGGTAATTTTAATATTAAACTGTTCGTAACAGTGATCTGTAAGTAAGGAGTGACTCGGCTCAGTATAACCGTAACTCTAAAGAAAGGAATTTTGATAACAATAGATAAATCCAAAGAATGGGGTTTTTATGGTGATTCTAAGTATATAAAACTTATCAACTTCAATGTTACCCACCAAAATCTATGAGCCTGAAAAAATTTGCTTCATTTTTGAAAAAGGAGGGCACGTCCAAAAATTTGAGGAACCTTAATGAAAATTGCACCATCAGATTCAGTGTATCAGAGAACCTTACTTAGAGGATCAAAGCTCCTATCTGTGAAAATGTGTGGTTTTTTTCGATAATCCTCTTTTTTTTATTGTCATCATAAAATTTTGAGATAGCCATTAACATTACTTTAAGATTGCTATTTGATGTAACATAGTTGAAACTTCCAATAACTATGTCTCTGGGGATGACTTGACCCCTCCCCCCCCCCCACAGCACTGGGGAAAGGGCGGAAAGTTATAAAATTAGTTTAATGTTCACATGCTGTAGGGCCGTTCTTTTGCACCAAGATCTTACATCTAAGATCTCGCATCTTTCTTCAAATATTTCCGTTCTTTTAACTCATCTTTGTTCTAAGATCTTACACCTCACTGATGTTAGCAAAAAGTGTGAAAAACGCCATCTTTCTACCATATAGAACAATGATGAGAGAACTTTGATGAATATACTACTCATTGTTCTTAGACCGCTGATCAGAGCAAAATGATGAAAGACGTTTGTATAATAACGCTATAAGATGTAAGATCTTAGTGCTAAGATTTCACTTTTAAGCGTTATTTGTCAAAAGACGTAATATCTTAGCACAAAGATGAGTAAAAAAACGGCCCTAGTATGAAATTTGTCTAGTGTTCACCTGCAGTATTTGTTATTGGGAATTATGCAGATATTTTTTTTTGGGGGGGGAGGAGCAATTTTCTGCTGGAGGGATTTCCACAGGGATAATTTTTGGTAGGGAAGGAAGTTTCCGAGATTGAGCATTCCAGGGAAAATTTTACACTAGGAAAATTTACCAGAATACCTATGTGAAAGAGAATCGCCAAAGAGAAACTTTGGTGATTCAGTTTTACATGTTGAGATGTTCCGGGGGAAGTTTCCAGCGGGGTTGAATTGTCTGGGGGATTTTTCCATTGGTGGCGGGATATTTTCCGCCATAGAAATCTACATAAGTGAATTTTCCGTGGAGAAATTCTCCAAGGGGAAACTTTGTATTGTGGGGTGGGGGGGCGGGGGTGAAGAAGTTTCACGGAGGGGATTAGATCTTTTAGGATTTTAGCAAAAATTTGTTTTGCAGAACATATTAAACATTATTAGAAAAACAAAAAGAAAATTTTCCAAAATGACCCAAAACTGCTTGAGATCCTATAGAATAAATTATGGTATAAATTAGATAAGATAATTAATGGATATTGCAATTTCAAAGCCAGACTCGAGAGGGAAAGATCAATCCATAGTAAACCCAACAAAAACAAATTATCTAGTTGAAGAGTGGTCTCTGTAAAGAAAAAAAACTGTTATATCTGAGGGTTTTGGTGTCTTAAAGTCGTCTGTATCTTCTTAGGCTTATTGAAAAAATTCCAAGATGCCTGAATCGGTATTACTTAGAAATTTATTACCCATTGCTGTCTGGTGGGGGGAGAGGCAGAATGATGATTTGCCAGAATCTTAGTGAACTGCCTCTAAACTTCAGAAAATATGCTAGAAAATTACTTTCCAATACTGGTCTGTAGTCTGGTCTGGTCTGTAATGTGGTCTGTAATACTGCTGAATACTGGTCTGTAGCCCTTTGGAATTAAATCTAATCCATTTAACAAAACTTGTTAAATGTCGGAATCTAGATTAAGGCATCTGTTAAACATATATAATTATAAAAGAAAATAAATCATGAGGAATTAGCTGAACGTTTAAAGGGATATTAAATGTCCTTTTTTCCCATTCCTATGGGAAATAGAAATGAGATCTACTTTTTTTATGCAGCCCATTTCAATTTTTTCGGAAGAAAGAAGTAAGGATCTAACTTCTGCTGTTTTTACGACAATTTTGTACCTCAGGACAGATTTATAGATATGCTTATACGAAAATTCCATATAATTTATGCCTGGGGTTGAAAAGGAGGTTTCTACTTGGCCTTGAGTTAAAGTATACAGTGTTTTAGCTCAAATACAATTGTACAGTATATGTTAGGTAGAAATATCTGAAAATTTTCCACCTAGCTTTTTATTATTTTTGATCATTTTTATGCTTATGGGTCACAATCTATCCTCTTGTAGACAAAAAGTAGGCAACAGAGTCAAATCGAAGTTTGGCTAAAATTTAAAAGTGCCAAGGATTTGCGGTGGACCCCTGGCCCAATCTTCAAATATTATCTTAGAATTATAAACAGAAAAATTTGGAGATGTACAAAAGGAGCATCTTCACACCGGTTCGAAAGTCCTGCTATTTCTGTTTTTATTTTTCTGTGCTCGGGTTTGAGACAAGAAAGGTATCATAGGGGTCTCCTCACCGTGCAATAGTTCTCACATTGCTTGAGAAAATATACTTTAGGGAAGATATAATATATTACAGGTAATTATTTGGTAAACAAAAAAAGCTGTTTTCCTAATTTAGCAATTGAGATAAACGAGAACTTGAACAAGGTCTTGACCCTTACTCATCCATCAAATCACCTAGGACAAAATAGTCAAAGTAATCACAATAGCGAAAAAATCATGTCCAAAATCGAGCAAATTTAACATTAATAAATGAAAGTCGTTATACAACTCCAAGCAACGTGAATACTAAGAAAATATACTTTAGGGTTAGAGGAGATACAACTTTGCTTTAATGCTGAACAATAATTCTTAATAATAAAATAAAAGTGTTTTGTATTAGTTTTTCAAACAAAATTAGTTTTTATGAGATATACCATTTTAGTAATTTGACTGACCATTTGGATAAGTTGGAAAGAAAAATCGATTAATTACCATGGTCAAAAGGGGCCTTACTCCTGTTTTGGTGCAAAACCAAGGTGGAGGCACAAAATGGATTAAAGGCCTCTCTTTCACCCCGTCTCTCCTCCAACTTTTAAGCAGAAGGGTATACGCGTCGTATATTGCCTCAATCCAAGTTGTCTGGGATCTCTATTAATAGAGTACCAAAGTAGGGATATAGTCCCCCGCTCACTCTTGTGACATTTTTTTAGCAAAATGGTTGGCATGCCACATCTTGCGCAAACCAGAATCATGCAAGAATTTTCGATTTTGGAGTAACAAAGTAAGCCCCTCCAACACCTCCCTCTGTACCAATTTCTTTTTGCAGAAAGTAATGACTTCCTATGTGGGGATCAGACGCTAAACTCTTTTTTAGATTGAGTCACAAATTCGCTCGGCACTTGGATTCTATTTATAAAACTGAGTTCAGTATATTTGAACAGAATCCCGCGTCTTAACGCCACGTCATACAACGTATCTACCCGATTTAAACAGAAAAAAAAACAATAAAAAGTATAAGCAGGTATTTTTTGCATATTCTGTAGCATTTTATCTACGTACCTGTTCTTTTAACGTTATCATTGAAAAAGGGTTTCATCTTCGAGAAAGCAATCTAATTTTTGGATTTTCACAAAGTATCCTATTGCAGAGAAACGATTGAACACATCTCACAGTAGGGATGAGAGTCGAGGAACTCGTAAGACACAAATATTTTATCCAGTAATTGAAGAACTTGTATTAGTTAATGAGGAGGAAAAAAGCCCTTTCCTTCATAAAACAAAACTAGTGCAAAAGAGTAGTGCTTGATAGCTTGGACATTTTTTTTTCTCAGCGACTTGACTTTCTAGTTTAACAGTTTGCTGCACTTTCTGCAAGGCCACAAAATTTTCTCGGCTGCTATAAGATGCAACGTTGGGGTCCTAAAGCTTGAAAGGTAAGCCATTGTATTTTGAACAATTATTTTAAGAAACAACTTGAATATCTCAAAAATTGTTGGGTATTTTGTAATTGGCTTTTAACCAGCTAATGTAAAAATGAGTGCCCTATTTTAAATAAAATGCAATATTAGTGGCCCTTTCTTAATATAAGTTTCGTTATTTAAGTTTCTGTTTCAAATTCGACGTTTTAGGTAAGCGCCCCCTGTGTATGATCCTTGGAAGCTCATTTAAAGGTAATGTCTTTAGAACTGTAGTCCTGTTAAAGTTTGCCTCACTTTTTCTAGTTTTGTGATTCTAAAAGGCATTAATCTACCTCTAGCTATAACGCTTTATTGTTAGCCTCTTTTTTTCAGGGGAATTGGAATCCGATTGTACGAAAGAGTCTTTGACTGTCCAAACTTGAATTATGAAATTATCCAAGATCTTGGTTTTGTTCAAAACTTACCATCTGTTATTGCCAGCCATCTTTTGGAGCCATTAGAAGACGAAATGGTTCTTGACATGTGTGCCTCACCCGGTGGTAAAACCGCTCATATTGCAAGTCTGATGAAGAACACGGTAAATTCTCTGAGTTTTCTTTCTATTGCTGCGCGAAGATCGCAAGAAATTAGACCAGAAAAAAAGAAATGAAGTAACTATTTGTTTTCTTTTTGTAATCCCCGATAGTTAACATGCCAGATTTCAGTAATTAAGTTACTAAGATGGGCGATCTTTTATAAGGTGAAGGGTTGCATGAGATGCAGGTACCAGTAGAATGAAACAAAAGAGAGTTGAGCTGAAACCAAAATGAAGTGGATTTGGTTCATTGCTGCTACGAAAGGTAACCATCTATTTCTAGTATTCCTTCAAAAGTTACTGTTTTCCAAGCTCACCTCACAAGTTTAAGGAGTTACATGGTGGTGTCTTCTCGTTACAAAATCTCTTTAAAAAGAATGAGTGCCATCTATCTATTTTTATTATTGGAATTATAGGTGTGCTCACTGAACTGAGTCGAGACTTAGGACACAAAGGTCTATTGCCTCCATTTACGGATATTATGGATACTGACTAAAGTACTGTTGGGAAAACGTGTACATCGTTTCCTGAAATTACTACTCCTACTACCAATAACTCACTGCGGCACCAAGCTGCGTTCCCAGGGAATCTGATTTCTAGATCGCTCGAAGAAAAGAGGTCACATTTATATGGCTACCCATGTTATTTTCTCTCAATAATTGAGGGTGGAACGGTTATAAATTTACTTCACTCCCCATTGTTGTGGTGCAGAGCTCGATGGCAAAATTTTTGGCGCTATAAGCGGCGCTATCGGAGAACTTATAAGGTGTAAGTTCGCAGTTTTAAAGTACGATATTAGATTTGACGCGGTCAATATTTATTACCACAATCAAGCCGAGTCCTTTCTTTTATAGCCAAATTTTTATAGCCACACAAAAAATTTCCATCGCTTACAATCCTTGCACTGAGGCTTTAAGGGGCTTATAATCCAAAAAAACAAAATTTCCAGAACTTTCAACTACGTTGAACAAAATTGATATCTCCAAATTTTAATTCGATGTGTTTGGGAAAATGGTGGGCGCGAGAGGGATGTTAGTCACTATCCAATCACTTTCAACTATTAAAAAAGGCACTAGCCCTTTCAATTTCCAATTGAATGGATCCTTTTGAAGTTTCTACGACAACGCTTTCAATAAACACTTTATATGCCCCCAGGGCATAACTTAGAACTCTTGCCCGGAGGGCTGTGGGGTTGTCATCCTTAAAGACCTAATTTCCGAAACTTTCAACAACGTTGAATAAAATGGATATCTCAAAATTTTGACTTGATGTGTTTGGGGGACTGATGGGCGTGGGGGGACTAGTTGCCCTCCAAACACTTTCTACTATTTAAAAGGGCACTATCCCTTTGAATTTTCAATCGAATGAGCCTGTTTTGAAGTTTGTACGACAACGCCATCTATAAAAACATTATACGCTCCCATGGTATAACTTAAAACCCTTGCCCTGAGGGCTCTGGGGGAGTGTTCTCCTCAAAAACTTATTTTTTATCTGGAAATCAACTACGCTGAACAAAATGACTATCTCAAAATTTTGATTGGATGTGTTTGGGGATGTGATGGGCGTAGGGTGGAGGGGGGAGGCTAGTTGCCCTCAAATCACTTTCGACTATTAAAAAGGGCACTAGCCCTTTGAATTTCCAATCGAATGAGTCTTTTTTGAAGTTTCTATGAAAACTCCTTCTATAAAAACCTTATACGCCCCCAGGGCATAATTTAAAACCCTTGCCCTGAGGGTTGCGGGGGAGTGTCCCCTTCAAAAACATATTTTCTATCTAGAAATCAACTCCGCTGAAAAAAATGGCTATCTCGAAATTTTGTTTGGATGTATTTGGGGTAATGATGGGCGTCGGGGGTGGGGGGGCTAGTTGCCCCCCAATCACTTTCGACTTTTAAAAAGGGTACTAGTCCTTCGAATTTCCAATCAAATTACCCTGTTTTGAAGTTTCTACGACAACGCCTTCTATAAAAACCTTATATGCCCCCAGGGCATAACTTAAAACCCTAGTCCTGAGGGCTCTGGGGGAGTGTTCTCCTCAAAAACATATTTTCTATCTGGAAATCAACTAGGCTGAACAAAATGGCAATCTCAAAATTTTTATTGAATGTGTTTGGGGGCATGATGGGCGTGGGGGGACAAGTTGCCCTCCAATCACTTTCGATTCTTAAAAGGGCACTAGCCCTTTGAATTTCCAATCGTATGAGCCTGTTTTGAAGTTTCTACGACAACGCCTTCTATAAAAACCTTATATGCCCCCAAGGTATAGCTTAAAACCCTTGTCCTGAGGGCTCTGGGGGAGTGTTCTCCTCAAAAACATATTTTCTATCTGGAAATCAACTACACTGAACAAAATGGCTATCAACTACGCTGAACAAAATGGCAATCTCAAAATTTTTATTGGATGTGTTTGGGGGATTGATGGGCAAGGGGGGACTAGTTGTCCTCCAATCATTTTCGATTATTAAACAGGGCACTAGCCCTTTGAATTTCCAATCGAATGAGCCTGTTTTGAAGTTTCTACGACAACGCCTTCTATAAAAACCTTATATGCCCCCAGGGTATAGCTTAAAACCCTTGTCCTGAGGGCTCTGGAGGAGTGTTCTCCTCAAAAACATATTTTCTATCTGGAAATCAACTACGCTGAACAAAATGGCTATCTCAAAATTTTGATTGGATGTGTTTGGGGATATGATGGACGTAGGGGGGGGGGCGCTAGTTGCCCTCCAATCAATTTCGACTATTGAAAAGGGCACTAGCCCTTTGAATTTCTAATCGAATGAGCCTTTTTTGAAGTTTCTATGACAACTCCTTCTATAAAAACCATATATGCCCCCAAGGCATAATTTAAAACCCTTGCCCTGAGGGTTGTGGGGGAGTGTCCTCCTCAAAAACATATTTTCTATCTCAAAATCAACTACGCTGAACAAAATGGCTATCTCAAAGTTTTTATTGGATATGTTTGGGGATATGATGGGCGTGGGGGGGGGCTATTTGCCCTCCAATCACTTTCGACTATTAAAAAGGGTACTAGCCCTTCGAATTTCCAATCGAATGAGCCTGTTTTGAAGTTTCTACGACAACGCCTTCTATAAAAACCTTATATGCCCCCAGGGCATTACTTAAAACCCTTGCCTTGAGGGTTGTGAGGGAGTATCCTCCTAAAAAATATATTTTCTATCTGGAAATCAACTACGCTGAACAAAATGGCTATATCAAGATCTTTATTGGATGTTTTTGGGGGAATGATGGACGTGGGGGGGCTAATTGCCCTCCAATCATTTTAGACTATTAAAACGGGTACTAGAACTCTCAATTTCCAACCGAATGAGCCCCTTTTGAAGTTTCTACGGCGACCCCTTCCATATGAAGTGCCTTGCTCTAAAAGAAAAAATCATACATAGCATATTGTGCCAACTTCGTTCTTATATGCCCTCAGGGCATAGCTTAAAACCCTTGCCCCGAGGGTTGTGGGGGAATGTCCTCCTCAAAAACATATTTTCTATCTGGAAATCAACTACACTGAACAAAATGGCTATCTCAAAATTTTTATTTTATGTGTTTGGAGGAATGATGGGCGTGGGGGACTAGTTGCCCTCCAAAAACTTTCTATTATTAAAAGGGCACTATCCCTTTGAATTTTCAATCGAATGAGCCTGTTTTGAAGTTTCTACGACAACGCCTTCTATAAAAACCTTATATGCCCCCAGGGTATAGCTTAAAACCCTTGTCCTGAGGGCTCTGGGGGAGTGTCCTCCTCAAAAACATATTTTCTATCTGGAAATCAACTACGCTGAACGAAATGGCTATTTCAAAATTTTGATTGGATGTGTTTGGGGGAATGATGGACGTGGGGGGGGGGGCTAGTTGCCCTCCAATCACTTTTGACTATTAAAAAGGGTACTAGAACTCTCAATTTCCAATCGAATGAGCCCCTTTTGAAGTTTCTACGACGACCCCTTCCATATGAACTGCCCTGCTATACAGGAAAAAATAATAAATAGTATATTGTGCAAACATCGTTCTTATATGCCCTCAGGGCATAACTTAAAACCCTTGCCCCAAGGGTTGTGGGGGAATGTCCTCCTCAAAAACATATTTTCTATCTGGAAATCATCTACACTGAACAAAATGGCTATCTCAAAATTTTTATTTTATGTGTTTGGGGGAATGATGGGCGTGGGGGGACTAGTTGCCCTCCAAACACTTTCGATTATTAAAAAGGGCACTATCCCTTTGAATTTCCAATCGAATGAGCCTGTTTTGAAGTTTCTAAGACAACACCTTCTATAAAAACCTTATATGCCCCCAGGGTATAGCTGTTCTCCTCAAAAACATATTTTCTATCTGGAAATCAACTACGCTGAACAAAATGACTATCTCAAAATTTTGATTGGATGTGTTTGGGGATATGATGGGCGTCGGGGGGGGGGAGCTAGGTGCCCTCGAATCACTTTCGGCTATTAAAAAGCGCGCTAGCCCTTTGAATTTCCAATCGAATGAGCCTTTTTTGAAGTTTCTAGGACTACTCCTTCTATAAAAACCTTAAATGCCCCCAGGGCATAAATTAAAACCCTTGCCCTGAGGGTTGTGGGGGAGTTTCCTCCTCAAAAACATATTTTCTATCTAGAAATCAACTACGTTGAACAAAATGGCTATCTCGAAATTTTGATTGGATGTATTTGGGGGAATGATGGGCGTAGGGGGTGGGGGAGCTAGTTGACCTCCAATCACTTTTGACTTTTAAAAAGAGAACTAGCCCTTCGAATTTCCAATCGAATTAGCCTGTTTTGAAGTTTCTACGACAACGCCTTCAATAAAACCATATATGCCCCCAGGGCATAACTTAAAACCCTTGTCCTGATGGCTCTGGGGGAGTGTTCTCCTCAAAAACATATTTTCTATCTGGAAATCATCTACGCTGAACAAAATGGCTATCTCAAAATTTTTATTGGATGTTTTTGGGGGAATGATTGGCGCGGGGGGACTAGTTGCCCTCCAATCACTTTCGACTATTAAAAAGGGCACTAGCCCTTTGAATTTCCAATCGAATGAGCCTTTTTGAAGTTTCTACGACAACACCTTCTATAAAAACCTTATATGCCCCCAGGGCATAACTTAAAACCCTTGTCCTGAGGGCTCTGAGGGAGTGTTCTCCTCAAAAACATATTTTCTATCTGGAAATCAACTAGGCTGAACAAAATGGCTATTTCAAAATTTTGATTGGATGTGTTTGGGGATGTGATGGGCGTAGGGTGGAGGGGGAGGCTAGTTGCCCTCCAATCACTTTCGACTATTAAAAAGGGCACTAGCCCTTTGAATTTCCAATCGAATGAGCCTTTTTTGAAGTTTCTACGACAACACCTTCTATAAAAACCTTATATGCCCCCAGGGCATATTTTAAAACCATTGCCCTAAGGGTTGCGGGGGACTGTCCTCCTCAAAAACATATTTTCTATCTGGAAATCAACTACGCTGAACAAAATGGCTATCTCAAAATTTTGATTGGATATGTTTGGGGGAATGATGGGCGTCGGGGGTGGGGGGGCTAGTTGCCCCCCAATCACTTTCGACTATTAAAAAGGGTACTAGTCCTTCGAATTTCCAATCAAATTACCCTGTTTTGAAGTTTCTACGACAACACCTTCTATACAGACCTTATATGCCCCCAGGGCATAACTTAAAACCCTTGTCCTGAGGGCTCGGGGGGAGTGTTCTCCTCAAAAACATATTTTCTATCTGGAAATCAACTACGCTGAACAAAATGGCAATCTCAAAATTTTTATTGGATGTGTTTGGGGGCATGATGGGCGTGGGGGGACAAGTTGCCCTCCAATCACTTTCGATTATTAAAAAGGGCACTAGCCCTTTGAATTTCCAATCGAATGAGCCTGTTTTGAAGTTTATATGACAACGCCTTCTATAAAAACCTTATATGCCCCCAGGGTATAGCTTAAAACCCTTGTCCTGAGGGCTCTGGGGGAGTGTTCTCCTCAAAAACATATTTTCTATCTGGAAATCAACTACGCTGAACAAAATGGCTATTTCACAATTTTTATTGGATGTGTTTGGGGGAATGATGGGCGTGGGGGGACTAGTTGCCCTCCAATCACTTTCGATTATTAAAAAGGGCACTAGCCCTTTGAATTTCCAATCAAATGAGCCTGTTTTGACGTTTCTACGACAACGCCTTCTATAAAAACCTTATATGCCCCCAAGGTATGGCTTAAAACCCTTGTCCTGAGGGCTCTGGGGGAGTGTTCTCCTCAAAAACATATTTTCTATCGGGAAATCAACTACACTGAACAAAATGGCTATCAACTAGGCTGAACAAAATGGCTATCTCAAAATTTTTATTGGAGGTGTTTGGGGGATTGATGGGCAAGGGGGGACTAGTTGTCCTCCAATCACTTTCGATTATTAAAAAGGGCACTAGCCCTTTGAATTTCCAATCGAATGAGCCTGTTTTGAAGTTTCTACGACAACGCCTTCTATAAAAACCTTATATGCCCCTAGGGTATAGCTTAAAACCCTTGTCCTGAGGGCTCTGGAGGAGTGTTCTCCTCAAAAACATATTTTCTATCTGGAAATCAACTACGCTGAACAAAATTGCTATCTCAAAATTTTGATTGGATGTGTTTGGGGATATGATGGACGTGGGGGGGGGGGCTAGTTGCCCTCCAATCACTTTCGACTATTAAAAAGGGCACTAGCCCTTTGAATTTCTAATCGAATGAGCCTTTTTTGAAGTTTCTACACTCCCCCACAATCCTCAGGGCAAGGGTTTTAAGTTATGCCCTGGGGCATATAAGGTTTTTATAGAAGTACTTGTCGTAGGAACTTCAAAAGGGTTCTTTCGATTAGAAATTCAAAGGGCTGGTGCCCTTTTTAATAGCGAAGCGATTGGAGGGCAACTAGTCCCCCCTTGCCCATCATTCCCCCAAACACATCCAATAAAAATTTTGAGATAGCCATTTTGTTCTCGTAGTTGATAGCCATTTTGTTCAGCGAAGTTGATTTCCCGATAGAAAAAATGTTTTTGAGGAGAACACTCCCCCAGAGCCCTCAGGACAAGGGTTTTAAGCTATACCCTGGGGGCATATAAGGTTTTTATAGAAGGCGTTGTCGTAGAAACTTCAAAACAGGCTCATTCGATTGGAAATTCAAAGGGCTATTGCCCATTTTAATAATCGAAAGTGATTGGAGTGCAACTTGTCCCCCCACGCCCATCATTCCCCCAAACACATTCAATAAAAAGTTTGAGATTGCCATTTTGTTCAGCGTAGTTGATTTCCAGATAGAAAATATGTTTTTGAGGAGAACACTCCCCCAGAGCCCTCAGGACAAGGGTTTTAAGTTATGCCCTGGGGGCATATAAGGTTTTTATAGAAGGCGTTGTCGTAGAAACTTCAAAACAGGGTAATTCGATTGGAAATTCAAAGGGATAGTGCCCTTTTTAATAATCGAAAGTGTTTGGAGTGCAACTAGTCCCCCCACGCCCATCCTTCCTCCAAACACATCAAATCAAAACTTTGAGATAGCCATTTTGTTCAGCGTAGTTAATTTCCAGATATAAAATACGTTTTTGAGGAGGACACTCCCCCACAACCCTTGGGGCCAGGGTTTTGAGTGACGCGCTGAGGACATATAAGAATGATGTAGGCCCAATGTATTATTTATTATTTTTTCCTTTAGAGCAGGGCACTTCATATGGAAGGTGTCGTCGTAGAAACTTCAAAAGGGGCTCATTCGGTTGGAAATTGAGAGTTCTAGTACCCGTTTTAATAGTCAAAAGTGATTGGAGGGCAACTAGCCCCCCCCCCCCCCCACGTCCCTCATTCCCCAAACACATCCAATCAAAATTTTGAAATAGCCATTTCGTTCAGCGTAGTTGATTTCCAGACTGAAAATATATTTTTTAGGAGGACACTCCCCCAGAGCCCGCTGAACAAAATGAACAAAATGGCAATCTCAAAATTTTTATTGGATGTGTTTGGGGGAATGATGGGCGTGGGGGGACAATTTGCCCTCCAATCACTTTCGATTATTAAAAAGGGCACTAGCCCTTTGAATTTCCAATCGAATGAGCCTGTTTTGAAGTTTCTACGACAACGCCTTCTATAAAAACCTTATATGCCCCCAGGGTATAGCTTAAAACCCTTGTCCTGAGGGCTCTGGGGGAGTGTTCTCCTCAAAAACATATTTTCTATCGGGAAATCAACTACGCTGAGCAAAATTGCTATCAACTACGCTGAACAAAATGGCCATCTCAAAATTTGTATTGGATGTGTTTGGGGGAATGATGGGCAAGGGGGGACTAGTTATCCTCCAATCATTTTCGATTATTAAAAAGGGCACTAGCCCTTTGAATTTCCAATCGAATGAGCCTGTTTTGAAGTTTCTACGACAAAACCTTCTATAAAAACCTTATATGCCCCCAGCGTATAGCTTAAAACCCTTGTCCTGAGGGCTCTGGAGGAGTGTTCTCCTCAAAAACATATTTTCTATCTGGAAATCAACTACGCTGAACAAAATGGCTATCTCAAAATTTTGATTGGATGTGTTTGGGGATATGATGGACGTAGGGGGGGGGGGGCAAGGTGCCCACCAATCACTTTCGAATATTTAAAAGGGCGCTACCCCATTGAATTTCTAATCGAATGAGCCTTTTTTGAAGTTTCTATGACAACTCCTTCTATAAAAACCATATATGCCCCCAGGGCATAATTTAAAACCCTTGCCCTGAGGGTTGTGGGGGAGTGTCCACCTCAAAAACATATTTTCTATCTCAAAATCAACTACGCTGAACAAAATGGCTATCTCAAAGTTTTTATTGGATATGTTTGGGGATATGATGGGCGTGGGGGGGGCTCTTTGCCCTCCAATCACTTTCGACTGTTAAAAAGGGTACTAGCCCTTCGAATTTCCAATCGAATGAGCCTGTTTTGAAGTTTCTACGACAACACCTTCTATAAAAACCTTATATTCCCCCAGGGCATAACTTAAAACCCTTGTCCTGAGGGCTCTGGGGGAGTGTTCTCCTCAAAAACATATTTTCCATCGGGAAATCAACTACGCTGAACAAAATGGCTATCTCAAAATTTGTATTGGATGTGTTTGGGGGAATAATGGGCGTGGAGGGGGGGGCTATTTGCCCTCCAATCACTTTCGATTATTAAAAAGGGCACTAGCCCTTTGAATTTCCAATCGAATGAGCCTATTTTGAAGTTTCTACGACAACGCCTTCTATAAAAACCTTATATGCCCCCAAGGTATAGCTTAAAACCCTTGTCCTGAGGGCTCTGGGGGAGTGTTCTCCTCAAAAACATATTTTCTATCGGGAAATCAACTACACTGAACAAAATGGCTATCAACTCCGCTGAACAAAATGGCTATCTCAAAATTTGTATTGGATGTGTTGGGGGGATTGATGGGCAAGGGGGGGACTAGTTGTCCTCCAATCACTTTCGATTATTAAAAAGGGCACTAGCCCTTTGAATTTCCAATCGAATGAGCCTGTTTTGAAGTTTCTACGACAACGCCTTCTATAAAAACCTTATATGCCCCCAGGGTATAGCTTAAAACCCTTGTCCTGAGGGCTCTGGGGGAGTGTTCTCCTCAAAAACATATTTTCTATCTGGAAATCAACTACGCTGAACAAAATGGCTATCTCAAAATTTTGATTGGATGTGATTGGGGATATGATGGGCGTAGGGGGGGGGGGGCTAGTTGCCCTCCAAACACTTTAGAAATTTAAAAAGGGCGCTATCCCTTTGAATTTATAATCTAATGAGCCTATTTTGAAGTTTCTATGACAACTCCTTCTATAAAAACCATATATGCCCCCAGGGCATAATTTAAAACCCTTGCCCTGAGGGTTGTGGGGGAGTGTCCACCTCAAAAACATATTTTCTATCTCAAAATCAACTACGCTGAACAAAATGGCTATCTCAAAGTTTTTATTGGATATGCTTGGGGAAATGATGGACATGGGGGGATATGCCCTCCGATCACTTTGACTATTGCAAAAGACATGAGCACTTTGAATGTCCAAATGACTGACCCTTTTTTGAAGTTTCTACGACTCCACCTACTACACGAACCTCATATGGCCCCAGTGCATAAATTAAAACCTGTGTCTTGCGGTTTTAGGAGGCTGGTTTTCATCAGAATCATAATTTCTATCTGAAAAACAACTATGCTGAACAAAATGGCTATCTCAAAATTTTGATTGGATGTGTTGGGGGGAATGATGGACGTGGGGGGGGCTAGTTGCCCTCCAATCACTTTCGTCTATTAAAAAGGGCACTAGAGCTCTCAATTTCCAATCAAATGAGCCCCTTTTGAAGTTTCCACGGCGACACTTTCCATATGAAACGCCCTGCTCTAAAGGAAAAAAAAATAAATATTATATTGTGCAAACATCGTTCTTATATGCCCTCAGGGCATAACTTACAAGCCTTGCCCCAAGGGTTGTGGGGGACTGTCCTCCTCAAAACATATTTTCTATCTGGAAATCATCTACACTGAACAAAATGGCTATCTCAAAATTTTTATTTTATGTTTGGGGGAAGGATGGGCGTGGGGGGACTAGTTGCCCTCCAAACACTTTCGATTATTAAAAAGGGCACTATCCCTTTGAATTTCCAATCGAATTACCCTGTTTTGAAGTTTCTACGACAACGCCTTCTATAAAAAACCTTATATGCCCCCAGGGCATATCTTAAAACCCTTGTCCTGAGGGCTCTGGGGGAGTGTTCTCCTCAAAAACATATTTTCTATCTGGAAATCAACTAGGCTGAACAAAATGGCAATCTCAAAATTTTGATTGGATGTGTTTGGGGGACTGATGGGCGTGGGGGGACAATTTGCCCTCCAATCACTTTCGACTATTAAAAAGGGCACTAGCCCTTTGAATTTCCAATCGAATGAGCCTGTTTTGAAGTTTCTACGACAACGCCTTCTATAAAAACCTTATATGCCCCCAAGGTATAGCTTAAAACCCTTGTCGTGAGGGCTCTGGGGGAGTGTTCTCCTCAAAAACATATTTTCTATCGGGAAATCAACTACGCTGAACAAAATGGCTATCAACTACGCTGAACAAAATGGCTATCTCAAAATTTTTATGGGATGTGTTTGGGGGATTGATGGGCAAGGGGGGGACTAGTTGTCCTCCAATCACTTTCGATTATTAAAAAGGGCACTAGCCCTTTGAATTTCCAATCGAATGAGCCTGTTTTGAAGTTTCTACGACAACGCCTTCTATAAAAACCTTATAACCTATATTTTGGTTAACATATTTTCTATCTGGAAATCAACTACGCTGAACAAAATGACTATCTCAAAATTTTGATTGGATGTGTTTGGGGATATGATGGGCGTAGGGGGGGGGAGCTAGTTGCCCTCCAATCACTTTCGGCTATTAAAAAGCGCGCTAGCCCTTTGAATTTCCAATCGAATGAGCCTTTTTTGAAGTTTCTATGACAACTCCTTCTATAAAAACCTTATATGCCCCCAGGGCATAATTTAAAACCCTTGCCCTGAGGGTTGCGGGGGAGTGTCCTCCTCAAAAACATATTTTCAATCTGGAAATCAACTACGTTGAACAAAATGGCTATCTCGAAATTTTGATTGGATGTATTTGGGGGAATGATGGGCGTGGGAGGTGGGGGGCTAGTTGCCCTCCAATCACTTTCGACTTTTAAAAAGAGTACTAGCCCTTCGAATTTCCAATCAAATTAGCCTGTTTTGAAGTTTCTACGACAACGCCTTCAATAAAACCATATATGCCCCCAGGGCATAACTTAAAACCCTTGTCCTGAGGGCTCTGGGGGAGTGTCCTCCCCAAAAACATATTTTCTATCTGGAAATCAAATATACTGAACAAAATGGCTATCTAAAAATTTTTATGGGATGTTTTTGGGGGCATGATGGGCGTGGGGGGGCTAGTTACCATCCAATCACTTTCGATTATTAAAAAGGGCACTAGCCCTTTGAATTTCTAATCGAATGAGCCTTTTTTGAAGTTTCTACGACAACGCCTTCTATAAAAACCTTATATGCCCCCAGGGTATAGCTTAAAACCCTTGGCCTGAGGGCTCTGAGGGAGTGTTCTCCTCAAAAACATATTTTCTATCTGGAAATCAACTACGCTGAACAAAATGACTATTTCAAAATTTTGATTGGATGTGTTTGGGGATGTGATGGGCGTAGGGTGGAGGGGGGAGGCTAGTTGCCCACCAATCACTTTCGTCTATTAAAAAGGGCGCTAGCCCTTTGAATTTCCAATCGAATGAGCCTTTTTTGAAGTTTCTATGACAACTCCTTCTATAAAAACCTTATATGCCCCCAGGGCATAATTTAAAACCCTTGCCCTGAGGGTTGCGGGGGAGTTTCCTCCTCAAAAACATATTTTCAATCTGGAAATCAACTACGCTGAACAAAATGGCTATCTCTAAATTTTGATTGGTTTTATTTGGGGGATTGTTGGGGGTGGGGGTGGGGGGCTAGTTGCCCTCCAATCACTTTTGACTTTTAAAAAGAGTACTAGCCCTTCAAATTTCCAATCAAATTAGCCTGTTTTGAAGTTTCTACAACAACGCCTTGAATAAAATCATATATGCCCCCAGGGCATAACTTAAAACCCTTGTCCTGAGGGCTCTGGGGGAGTGTCCTCCCCAAAAACATATTTTCTATCTGGAAATCAACTACACTGAACAAAATGGATATCTCAAAATTTTTATTGGATGTTTTTGGGGGAATGATGGGCGTGGGGGGACTAGTTGCCCTCCAATCCCTTTTGAGTATTAAAAAGGGCACTAGCCCTTTGAATTCCAAATCGAATGAGCCTGTTTTGAAGTTTCTACGACAACGCCTTCTATAAAAACCTTATATGCCCCCAGGGTATAACTTGAAACCCTTGCCCTGAGGGCTCTGGGGGAGTGTTCTCCTCAAAAACATATTTTATATCTGGAAATCAACTACGCTGAACAAAATGGATATCTCAAAACTTTGATTGGATGTGTTTGGGGATATGATGGGCGTAGGGGGGGGGCTAGTTGCCCTCCAATCACTCTCGACTATTAAAAAGGGTGCTAGCCCTTTGAATTTCCAATCTACTGAGCCTTTTTTGAATTTTCTACGACAACGCCTTCTATAAAAACCTTATATGCCCCAAGGGCATATTTTAAAACCCTTGCCCTGGGGGTTTTGGGGGAGTTTCCTCTTTAAAAACATATTTTCTATCTGGAAATCAACTAAGCTGAACAAAATGGCTATCTCAAATTTTTTATTGGATGTGTTCGGGGATATAATGGGCGTGGGGGGGGGGCTATTTGCCCTCCAATTACTTTCGACTTTTAACAAGGGTACTAGCCCTTTGAATTTCCAATCGAATGAGACTGTTTTGAAGTTTATACGACAAAGCCTTCTATAAAAACTTTATATGCCCCCAGGGCATAACTTAAAAGCCTTGCCTTGAGGGTTGTGGGGGAGTGTCCTCCTCAAAAACATATTTTCTATCTGGAAATCAACTACGCAGAACAAATTGGCAATGTCAAAGTTTTGATTGCTGGTGTGTGGAGTAATGATGGGCGTGGGGGGGGGATAGTTGCCCTCCAATCACTTTTGACTATTAAAAAGGACACTAGAACTCTCAATTTCCAGTCGAAGGAGCCCCTTTTGAAGTTTCTACGACGATCCCTTCCATATGAAGCGCCCTGCTCTAAAGGAAAAAAAAATAAATAGTATATTGTGCAAACATCGTTCTTATATGCCCTCAGGGCATAACTTAAAACCCTTGCTCCGAGGGTTGTGGGGGAGTGGCCTCCTCAAAAACATATTTTCTATCTGGAAATCAACTACACTGAACAAAATGGCTATCTCAAAATTTTGCTTGGATGTGTCTGGGGGAATGATGGGGGGGGGGGGGGGGGGGGGGGGGTTGCCCTCCAATAACTTTCGACTATTAAAAAGGGCACTAGCCAATCCAATTTCCAATTGAATGAGCCCTTTTCAAAGTTTCTACGACCACTCCTTCGGTACGAAGGGCCCGGGTATAGAGGAAAAAAAACACATTGTGCCCACATCGTTCTTTACTTAGTCAGCGCTAGCGCGCTGCCTATGATATCTGAGAGTGTGCGCTGGCGCAAGCTCGGTAGACTATTAGTAATAGAAATACCGAGCCATCGAAGAGACTCTACGAAAGGGATAGTAAAGCCACTACAACGAAGGGGAGTACTAGAATTTTTGTTAAAAGAAAGAAATTTAAATTTATCTACATTAAGAGAAAGACCTATATCTGAAAAAGAAGTAGCAACACGAGAAACCATGTTAGATAGACCAGTTTTAGTACGGCTTATAAGAAGCAGGTCATCAGCATAGGCAAGATATGCAACATCAGAAAAACCAGAGAGATAGGTAGCCGATATCTTTGCCAGAACTCCTGAAATAAATAATTTAAATAGGGTCGGAGATAAAACTCCACCTTGCCTTAATTTTCTTTTCATTTTAATAATAGAAGCTGGCTCCGATTTCAGCCGAAAAAAAAAAGAATTAGAGTACCAGTAACGAAGAAATATTATAACCGACAGATTGACACAGCAACCATGAAGAGCAGCAAAAAAACTGATTACGACATACACTATCGAAAGCTTTTGGTAGATCTAAAGCACAAAGATGCAAACTCTTTCTCTTAGAAGAATTCTCAAGGAGCAAAGAAAATAATACACGATGTGCATGCTGACAGCCTACTCCAGGCTTAAATCCAAATTGGTTATCTCTCTCAAGCATATTATTAGTCACAAAAGGCAGTAATACATGCTCAAGAACTTTACTAAAAGTGCAAGAGACAGTAATAGATCGGTAAGAAGAGCAAATTAAGTAAGAATTTCCCCTATTTAAAATTGAGGGAACAGTACCACACAAAAAACTCTCCGGTACACTAGAAGTACAAATACGCATCTGGAAAAGTAGGTGTAGATGGTCAATAAGAGAAGAGCAATCTAATAAAAGGTGAAATCTAGATATACCATCATTATTAACATTATCTATTGAAGTTACTTAATTGCTTCATCTACGGATGAAAGAGAAATGGGAATACAAACACGCTGAGATAGGGGGGTACTAAAAATAGCAGAAAGAGAATGAGTATATAAAGAATGCACACGGTAATTAACATTAGAAGAAATAGACGAATAATGGTCATGCCAAGCAGATGCAGGAAGACAATCACTACTTGGCATATCACTTCTAATCGACTCAGAATTAATAACTTTTCGCCATTCTCTCTTTGACACTGGAAAATCCATACCACGATAACGTATTGACTTAAGATATTTTTTATATTCACTGCCCGTCTTAGGCTTAATGTCAGATACAATTCCACAAGGCGGTCTATCACATTCATTCCATACTTTTAACCAGAGCTTTTCTTTATTTTCCAAAGTTTTTAAATTAGGATCTAAAGACCAAATAGGTTTTCGCGTACCACATCTAACACGTTGCAGCGGCACTGCAACTGTCTCGGCATCTTTTAAACATTTAATTATTTGATTATAAAAGCAATCCAGGTCCTTTTTGCAATTCACTGGTACAGAACACTTGAGCAGATGATAGGGCACTCGTATAGAACACAACATGTTTGTTAATGTAAACACATAGAGAGGGACATAAGCTTTCTTCCATTTTTTTTTCAAACCATTTTGAAGACCGAGGCACTTTACAAATACTTGCAAGGTTTATATTAAGCGTGAAAGTAAGTGAAATAGGGATATGGTCTAAGTCTTTTTCTTCAGAATGTACAAACACTATTGATGTAGTGATTCTAGGTGAGAAAATAACGTGATCAATATTGCTCTTACTGCCTGAATGGTGAATGTAAGAAAACCAATGAGTTTTGGGTGTAATATTATACGATGGAAGGCAATCTAACAACGAATAACTTCTCACTGACGAATGATGTATATCTGTATTGAGGTCACCAATGATCACAAAATCTAGAGAAATAGAAAAATAATTTTTTCCACTAAAAACTTCAACGTGTTGCAAGCTTAAGCATATCTAGTCATCGATCTGGCAGAACGATCATCATAAGGCAGATAAAATTTAATGAAAATTGTAGTGCCCACACGAACAGCCCAAAAAAAACTCATCCGAGTAAAAAGTCACCGGCAAAACCAAATTCGGATTGCGCTTAAAAACCAAATGCGTATCAAAGGGACATTGTTTTGCGCAACGGGAGTTTTTGGACAGGAACAAGTGTTTGTGACTCCGGATTATTCACCTGAAGAACGAAAGATTAGAAACAAATTAAAACCGATAGATCAAGAGGCATGTACCAAGAACCTGAAACCAAAGTGGAAAGGAATGAAGTTAATAGTTAATGAAACCACCTACGAGTACGAATGGCACTGTAGAGTCATACAATCGACGTACTCAAGTTGAAACCACAAACAATCCAACGGAGGGAACGAGCTCCCAAACTCGCAGGGAAAGAACAAGCAGTTTCCGGTCTCAATCAGGAGACACAAAAATAAGATCCTTGTCAATGGAGAATTCGGATCAGCTTTTGGGAGCGAGGGTGAAGATAACGACAATTAGAATTCAAATAAACGAGATCTAAGCCTCAATAGTAGTGTAGAACAAGAACCAAGTAAGGCAGCAATAATGGAGAATGATAGAAGAAGCGGTATAAAATTGGAACTCGCGGGCCATGAGAAACAATTTGAACGTTTTTTGTTTGGTAATATATGGAATATCCAAGGTCTCACAAGTGAAAAGTTGGAAAGGATTAAACAAACGAACGATTTTGACGTGTTGAGTATTATACAGGCGTGAAAAAGTGTAGAGGAAAGTGTGGATATTGAGGGGTATGAAGAATTTAAAGCATGCTGGAAAAAAAAAGTAGAACGTACGGGGGCCTATCTGTGTTCGTGAAAGAAAAAATTTTTGCTTCAATTAAAAGGCTACCTAGTAAATCTGAGAATGTTTTGTAGATTTTGCTTCGTTTAAAGTGCTCAGTATTGCATATTATGCTAGGTTCCGTATATATACCGCCTCAGTCTCGCTCACATTCAAATAAAACTACTAGAAAACTTCTGTCTGAGGAAATGGCTGCTCTACGTCTGAAGTACCCACGCATGGGATTTATACTGATGGGGGATTATAACGCATACACGGCCGATTTTTTAGAACAACGTGATACTTGTGATTGTTTTATTGTTGCAGATCCTTCAATTGAAGAAGAAAAAAGTTTGGAGAAATTAAGGGGAAGGCATACGAAGGACAAACGAAGGAGAAAAAACACTTGGGGAAGAAAGCTTTGATATGTTTGTGGGGAGTATGATTGTATTATGGTTAACGGGAGGGTTAGAAAGGATAAGGGGATAAGAAAGTTTACATGTTTGTCGGGTAAGAACCCAAGTTGAATTGATTATATTTTAATGGATGGTTGTCTTTTATCGTGCTGTGTGGATTTTGAGGATCTGGAAATAGTTGGCTCCAACCATTTGCCATTGCTGTTAGAGATCAGAGTGGAAGATCTCCGACCAAAAATATGGCTATAGAAAAGGTTTCGCAAAAAAAAAAGAAGACTAGAACTAAGAAAAACATAAAATAGAGTGGTAGATATTTATGATGAAGATTTATTTAAGGTTAACGTAGTAAATAAAAAGTTAGAGAAACTGATGGAGAATATTATTGAGTTATTTGAAGTAGGCAAAGTAAGTGAAGCAGTATGCAATTTAAAAGAATCCCTGTGGCAGATATGCGAACTACGGTAAGAGAAGAAATCGACGAAAATATTTTTCGATAATGAGAGTGAGGGTCTTCAACTCATTGTACAAAAATGGAAAGCAGTATAAGAAGATGATAAGAGAGAAAAAACAATGTGAAACAGCGAAAAAAGAACTTATTAAACGGTATTCAGGGAAAAAGATACACATCAATTCTGGAAAGCTGTACGTAGGTCGCTGAAGGGAGAGGCACACACTATATGTTCTTTGGAACCTGAACAGTGGGAATAGCACCTCAGGAAAGAATCGGTAAGAGGAAACCGAATGGAAGATCTCCAAAATATTTTACCAGAAATTATACCTTTTGGACCCCAGACAGAAGGAGATACGAAATTGATAGCATCAATTCGGAACAGGAGATATGGGAGGTTACGAAATCAGCTAAAGAAAAAGCAGCAGGTCGAGACGGAATTCAACTACGAGTATGGAAAAAGGAAAAAAGAAGTATGCATACCCGTTTTAACTGTCGTTTTCAACCACATATTTTTATTGTGCTGCTGGCCAATAGAATGGACAACATCTATAGCTGTACTATTATATAAGAAAGGGAACAGCAAAGAATTCAGGAATTAGCAACTGATCCAGATTTCTCCCGTAGTTAGTAATATTTTTCGTAAGATAGTAGATAATCGGCTAAGAAAATGGCTAGAAGAATTAGGGAAATTAATAGAGGAGCAGGGAGGGTTTAGCAAACAAGGGGGTACAATAGACTAGGTTTTTATTTTGCATAATATAGTTATAAAAAAAGTCATGAAAAACGGGGGTAGGATCTACGTAGCGTTCCTGGACATAAGAGGAGCTTTTGATAACGTGGTAAGAGTTATACTAGTTGAACGACTTTTGGAGATAGGACTGCCTGTAAATTTTGCTAGATTAATTGTAGGAATATATAGTTCAGTAGGCCTAGATGTCAGAATACTAGGTACGGTATCCGGTAAAATTTTGACGCGAATAGGTTTAAAACAGGGATGCTCACTGTCACCGATTTTTTTCAACATGTACATTAATGATTTAGTTGATTTCTTCAAGGAGAAAAGCGCTCCGGAAGTACTGATAAGTATTTCGAAAATATGCACGCTTTTGTTTCCTGATGATGTTGCTCTCGTAGCACAGTCGGCAAAAGAAATGCAAACATTATTAAACATAATGGAGGAATATTTGGATATGAAAGGATTAGAATTAAATAAGAAGAAAACGATAATTATATTTTTTAGGAAAGGTGGAAAATTAAGGAAAGAAGATGAATTAAGATTTACAAGGCAATTTTATTGAGATTAAAAAAGAATTCGTGTATGTAGGGGTTAAGTTTTTTTGGAATAGGAAGTATGCCCAGGAGGTTAAGCATAGAGTACAAAAGGGAAATATGGGTATGAATTTAATTTTAAAAAGTGATGTTGGATTGGAAAGATTAGGGAATTAGTAATGCATAAATATTTATTTAGGATTCCACTCCTCCCAGTTATGCATTACGGGTTTGAGCTGTGGGGTTTTAGAGAAAGTGAGGAGTTGGAGAGAATGCAGAGGAATTATTTTAAGAGAATTTTTCGGGCTCATAAATCCACTCACAGTGTTGTACTGGAGGGAGATTTATGACAAAGTAGGTTAAGAAAAGATAGGTTAATAAGAATGGTGAAGTTTTGCATTTTAAGAAGTAAAAATAGGCTAGAAAAAGAAGCCTATTTTAGTTTGTTGGAGGATAAGATAGAGGTAGGGTGACCGAAGAAAATTATGAAAATTTTAGATAAAGTAGGATACTCGTATTTTTGGAATAAAGGTGAGGGATTGAATTCGGATACAATGGTTGATAAAATAAAAGAAAGGTTATACGAGCAAGGAATACAGCAGTGACAGGCTCGGAAGGAGGCCTCGGGATCTCTGAGTCTGTATAGTACGGTGAAAGATACGTGGGGGGAAGAAGTTTATTTTAAGTTGGGGTTGAAAGGGCAAGATATCAAACGGATCTTGTATTTAAGGGGAGGGTCGATTGATATTGGGGAAAGAGAGAGGAAATTTAGGGGTCATTGTGTAAACCCAGTCCCTTGTCCGATGTGTGGGGAAGATGAAGAAGATATTTTTCATTTTTTGGGGAATTGTAAGAAATTGGCGGATCTGAGAAATGAGTGTTTTGCGTTAGTGTTGACAGATAGAAGATGGGTGGAAGGGATTGTAGGATCAAGAGTTAAAATTACATTAAGGAATATGGCTAAGTATGTTGATGAAGGGCTGATACATCGTGAAATTCATATATAATTACGTTTTTCTTTTTAATCTATTTGTGTTTCTTATGTATATGTTCTGTATTTTTCCTATGGCCCGACGGCTTTTTTTGGAAATACGTACATACATATTGCTCCCGTGTAAAAAAAAACTTCGCCGTACGTACCTCGTTTATGGCCCTATATAAATCTTTTTTAAAAGATATTACATATAGAGAGTCAGAGATCCCTACTTATCATGAATGGGATTTGGGGCTTAATATTTTTGTCAAGCCATCGAACTTGTCATTTGCAAATTCAGATCAGCATCGGTCGCCGATATCCTTTGATGTCAGAAAGTCCTGCAAAATACTACTCAATCAGCCTTCTATCTTATTGTGTAATTGTATGGGTTCTTCCAAGCACGTACGTAATATTTTCTGTGGGAGTTGGAGGAAGAATAATAAATAATGAATTTGATTTCAAAAAGAAGCGAGAAAAAATGCAGCGTAAGTTACGTACGTAGGGGTCCCCCTTTCTGTGCGTCCCTTGGCGCATCAATAAAAAGGAGGTACATAATGATTTCACTGGTGTCACCTGTTGATTTATATGCACCCTCCATACGAAAATTATATACGGATCATTCATTAATGGGCTTTAGACTTGCAATCCATCAAACTAGCATTT
>NC_142806.1:72533798-72588790 GCF_049724085.1 Artemia sp. Qi Xiang Cuo | reverse complement strand
AGATGGACAGCAGCCGCTGAAATCCTTTGATGTCAGAAAAGATGAGATCAAGTCCTATAAAATCCCACTCAATTGACCTTCTATTTTATTTCGTAATTAGTTTTAAGAAATTTTACACAAAAGGACTTTTTCAAAAGTAAAGATCTAGATTAAAACAAAGATTAGCAGTAATAAAGGCAATCAATTTTTCAAGCGTAAAACTACCATAAATCAATAAATGAAACCAAAACGAATAGAAATTACAATAAATAACCGTGTCAAACTCAAAACGAGCAGAAACAACGAGTAGGACGGACAACCTCCATGGCTTCTAAAAACCAGAACATAATTTGCACTTTGCTGAAAACAATTCTTATTTCCAACTATGTGTTTTTGTTTCTCGTAGTATCGAAAGGAAAAGAAGAAGAAAAAAAAACATCATAACCAAGATTACTGAAAAAAAATTAATGTAGATTGCCAGTTTAATATATATACACTGATATCCATTGCTGAATCTTGATAATTTTGGATTTATCAAAGTTAAAAAAAGAGAAAACACTTAAGAGCGAATTATATTGTGGTCTTTAGAAGCCACAGGGGTGTCAGTTTTACTCTTCTTAGTTTCTGCTCGCTTTGAATTTGAATCGTTTTTTATTGTAATTTCTGTTCGTTTTGAATTTCATTTATTACCTCCCTCACCATTCCCTGAAAGTTTTGCTAATACCCTTAGCATTAGCAATAGTAGTAGTCATAGCAGCATTGGGAGTGGTATTAGTGATAGCAGTAACTTTAATAGTATTCACATTGTGCCTTTTTGGTTTAGTTCAACGTTCCCTACTCATCCTCTGGTAGTTCCAAATTAATACTTTGAGTCGTTTCTGAGACATTACTAATACGCAATTTTCATAACCTGTATGCATAAAGTGTGTTTTGATTTAGCCAAATGCCCCACTTAACAGTCCCTGAAAGTTCCACATTAATTCCATTAGCCGTAATAACATTAGTATCAATAGCAGTACTACTACTACTCGTAGTAGCAGTATGCACAAGGTGCATTTTTGTAAGTTCAACATACCCTGAAAGTTTCAACTTAATACCCTCGTAAGCCGTTCTTGAGATACCGCTGATACGGCGTTTTGACAGCCTGCATATACAGAGCATGTTTCAATTTAATTCCACATCCCTCTCAGCATTTCCTAAATTTCTCTTGAATACACATAGCCTTAGTAGTATTATCAACAGTAGCAGCATGTGCATATTGCCGTTTAGTCAGTTGAACACTTCTCTCATCATGCCCTGTAAGTTTCAACTTAACACTCTAAGTCGTTCCTAATATATTTCTGATACGCCCTTTGGAAAACCTGTATGAACATAGTGGGTTTTAATCTGATTCAACTTCCCTTGGAATTTCCACCTTAGTACCCTTAAGTGTTAGTAGTAGTCAAAATAGAAGTTGCAGTAGTAGCAGCCACATACTGCCGTTTCGTCAATTGATCATCCCAGGGAAGTTCCAACTTAATACACTAAGCCATTCCCGAGATACGCCATTTTGATAACCTGCATGCAAAAATGTGTTTTGATTTAGTTCAACTTTCCGCTCAATATTCCCTGAAATTTTCACCTTCATACCCTTAGCCTCAGCAGTGACCATAATAGTTCTAGTAGCAGTATGTACATACTGTCTTTTGGTCAGTTGAAGACCCCTCTCATCATGCCGCGGAAGTTTCAACTTAGTGAGATAATGCTGATGTGCCCTTTTGACAACCGGTATGAATATATTGTGTTTTGATTTAATCCAACGTCACTTTCCGATTTCCTGCGATTTTCACCTTTAATATCATCAGCCTTAGTGGTAGTTACCGTAAAAATAGTAGTTATAATAACAGTGGTTATGGTAGGAGTAGCAGTAGCGTACACATAATGCCTTGTGGTGAAATGGTTATCCCGCCAAAAAGTTCCAACTGAACAATAAGTTAGTCCTGAGATGCACCCTTTTGACAGCCAGCTAGCATACAGCGTTTTGATTTAGTTCAACACTCCCCTCAACATTCCCTGAAAGCTTCACCAGAATGGCCTTGACCTATTTGTACACAAAAGGTCAAACATGCCCCCTTTCCTGATAAATAATACGAAATGCAAACAATAGGGGAACTGTACAAGTTACAGCCTTTGCCACAAGGGGTGTTATCTACAGAGACATGGTTTTTGGACCTTTCAGCTATCTTGAACAAGATGAATATCTCAAAATCCTGATCCGATGTCTTTGGGAAAAAATTTGCGTAGGTGGGGGACTGGTTGCCGTCGAATCACTTTTGATTCTTAAAAAGTGCGCCAGAACTTTCAATTTCCAGTCGAATGAGCCCCTTTTTAAAAAAAATACACTGTGCATACATCGTTCTTTACTTAGGCAGTGCTATTGCGGGGCATCTATTTTAATACATGTTTTTGTTAGGGGAGCATATTGTATTTTAGACGGTTCAGTATGCTCTTTTTCAGAGTGGAAATGCAACTGGCCCTTTAATACAGTATTTTGTTCAGAGAAGAGGGGTAACAAAAGAATGAGGAGTAATATCCTGGGGAACTTATCTAACAGTCTCTATTTTTTTCGTTTTCAGAGCAATTTTCGAGTCGAATAAATATTTCAGGGAAATGGAGGAGAGAGGGACAAAGTGGTAACCCCCTCCCCCCCCCCCCTGATACGGCCCTGCTTCACAACCTAACTGCAAAAAAATCAACATATAAATTACGAGCAGATTTATTCAACAGTTCATAAAAAAGGGGAAAAGCAACAAGGGCACTAGCAGATACACAAATAGTAATAAACTGTTATCCCGAGTGAATATAGAAAACTGTCATAAGCTTTTCAAAGTCCTTTTTTTAAAAACCGTGAACCTTGAGTTGCTCTGCTGAAGCAAGAGTACACTTTACCAGAAATTTACAAATATTTTCACGCTGATCACCTTGAAGCTGGATAACTTCTCCGTATTCAGGATGCTCAACTACAGTTCCATTACATGCAAATTCCTAGAAAACAAAAATTAATAGCAATACCAACAAAACAGATATACTAATACTACTTCAAACTATCTACAACCTTAAGACAAAGGGATCTTTAGGTAATATTTAAGTTTTCGTTTGCAGTTGGCCACAAGGGACTATATTAAGCCCACATTCATTTCTTGTTGTTTTTAATCGTAATTTAATTACAATTCGCGAATGTTTTAGATTTTCTGACGACTTAATTGTCCTGGCATTGAGACTAAACCCTGAGACTAGAGAAGAGACCGACTTGAGGAGATCTTTAAGGGGAATTGAAAGGTGAACAATGACAAGTGAGACTGAAAGTCAGTGAGACTAAGCCCTCTTCTAGCACTTTTTCTTCATAAAGATCACAGTCAAACTTCCAACAATTCCCTACTAGGCACGAAATAAACCTTTAAAATACTTGGAATGCTCTTCGACGAAGGTTTAAACTGAAATCCGCCCCTTGAATATCTAGCTTAAAAAAGGCGCCTCATTTTTACATTCTTTTCCCAACCTGAAGAGATTAGGTATGCCAACTGAGGTTTTGAAGTTTATAAACTGCAGTTATGTTAAACCTTCTCTTGAATATGCACGTCTACCTTGGTATTAAGGGTTTGCAAAAGCTCAATCAGACAGGTATGGGATGGTACGAAACAAGAGCTGTAAAAATTATACTTGGACACAACTACTCAACATGCGATGATGCTCTGAAAAAAATCAGCTTGAATAGTCTTGTTAATCGTAGACATGAGCTGACACATAAATTTGGACAAACTTTTTTTTAGCTCTCCAACTCATCGTGTTTTATTACCCAACGTTGAGACCCACCCACCTTCTGAAGTACCAAACACTAGACTAACAAATCAAAAAGAATTGTCCACAATTAATGATTTACCCAGTTTCTAGTACCAAGAGATATGATAAATCATTCGTACCTTATTGTACATGGCACACTAATGATAAAGCTTTAAAAGTATTTGATGTAGTTTAGTTTATAGATGTTCCCCTATCAATGCTACGGTTTTGATAGCACACGACGCACCGACTCTAATGTATGCGTATGCTATCAAAAAAAGCATGGTTAATAAAGCATCTTTAGCTTTAACCAGTTTAAGCTCGTATGGAATACTAGGAGATATTATATTTCCAAGGAGAAAGAAGTAGGAGCTGAACAAGTGCATTTGCAGGTCGTCAATTAACAATTTCTCAAGGAATGGGGTCCCTTCAACACAATATGGGGGACGGGGTGGAAAAGAATGAAAGAGAAGAACAGCTCTATGTCCAACAAAGGAGAACAAAAATCAAACGAATATTTAATATTTTGCCCGTATAAAACAAGTCGTCTTCAGCGAAAAAAAAAAAAAAAAAAAAAAAAAAAAAAAAAAAAAAAAAAAGGAACCCAAAACTTAAAAAATATAAATAATAAAATATATAAAACTAAAACAGACTAACTAAAATACATATATACAATTACTCACATATACAATTGCCAGCTACCCTCAGAAAACAGAAAAGTAACTCGAACTTAATCATATTGTTGTTACATATAATTGTTATGATAAGCTTTTGATGCTGCCATCATCTTGGGTTTTTTATTTAAGTTATTCCCTAGGATATTTTGTAAGACTTTGTCATGGCAACACAAGACTTTGTCATACAACCTTTTGCACACCCCCAGCATCAAGCAATACTTTTCAAAGGCATTTCAGGACAAATTCTTCTCTTAATATCCTTCCTAAACCCATTTTACAAGTTAAAGTACTTATCTTTTTCCACATGACTTTACGACTTTTTGCATACCACAACACCAAGAAATACTTTTCAAAAGACATTTCAGAACAAGTTCCATTCTTAATGTTCTTTCTAAACCCATTTTACAAGTTGAAGTACCCATCCTTTTCCTCACAACTTTACTATAAGGCTTTTCGAATACCCCAACATCAAGCAATACTTTTCAAAAAGCTTTATTATATGTTTTCAGATCAAGTTCTTTACGTAATTTTCTTCCTAAACCCATTTTACAAGTTAAAGTACTTATCTTTTTCCCCACGACTTTACTTTACGACTTTTTTCCACACCCAAACATCAAGCAATACTTTCCAAAGGCTTTATCATATTTTTTCAGAACAAGTTTTTTTCTTAATGTCCTTCATAAACCATTTTACAAGTTGAAGTAGTTATCTTTTTCACCACAACTTTACTTTACGACTTTTTGCACACCTCAAGATCAAGCAATACGTTTCAAAAGACATTTCAGAGCAAGTTCCTTTCCTAATGTCCCTCCTAAACCAATTTTACAAGTTAAAGTACTTATCTTTTTCCCCACAACTTTACTTTACAGCTTTTTGAATGCCTCAACAGCAAGCAGTACTTTTCAAAAAGCATTTCAGAACAAGTTCTTTTCTTAATATCCCTCCTAAACCCATTTTACAAGTTGAAGTACCCATCCTTTTCCCCACAACTTTACTTTACGACTTTTTGCACACCCCAACATCAATCAATGCTTTTCAAAGGCATTTCAGAACAAGTTCTTTTCTTAATGTCCTTCCTAAACCAATTTTACAAGTTGAAGTACCCATCCTTTTCCCCACAACTTTACTTTACGACTTTTTGCACACCTCAAGATCAAACATTACTTTTCAAAGGCATTTCAGAACAAGTTCTTTACTTAATATCCTTCCTAAACCAATTTTACAAGTTGAAGTATTTATCTTTTTCACCACAACTTTACTTTACGACTTTTTTGCATACCCCAACATCAAGCAATACTTTTCAAAGGCTTTATTATATCTTTTCAGAGCAAGTTATTTACGTAATGTCCCTCCTAAACCCATTTTACAAGTTGAAGCATCCATCCTTTTCACCCACAACTTTACTTTACAGCTTTTTGAATGCCCCAACACCAAGCAATACCTTTCAAAAGGCATTTCAAAGCAACTTCTTTTCTTAATCTCGCTTCTAAACCTATTTTCCAACTTGAAGTACCCATCCTTTTCACCCACAACTTTAAATTATAGCTTTTTGGATACCTCAACACCAAGAAATACTCTTCAAAAGACATTTCAGACAAGTTCCTTTCTTAATGTCCCTTCTAAACCCATTTTCCAACTTGAAGTAGCCATCCTTTTCACCCACAACTTTACTTTACAGCTTTTTGGATACCAAAACACCAAGAAATACTTTTCAAAAGACATTTCAGAGCAAGTTCCTTTCTTAATGTCCTTCCAAAACCAATTTTACAAGTTGAAGTACCCATGCTTTTCCCCACAACTTTACTTTACGACTTTTTGCACACCTCAAGATCAAACATTACTTTTCAAAGGCATTTCAGAACAAGTTCTTTTCTTAATGTCCTTCCCAAACCAATTTTACAAGTTGAAGTAGTTATTTTTTTCACCACAACTTTACTTTACGACTTTTTTGCATACCCCAACATCTAGCAATACTTTTCAACGACTTTATTATATCTTTTCAGAGCAAGTTCTTTACGTAATGTCCCTCCTAAACCTATTTTCCAACTTGAAGTACCCATCCTTTTCACCCAAAACTTTACATTACAGCTTTTTGGATACCTCAACACCAAGAAATACTCTTCAAAAGACATTTCAGATTAAGTTCCTTTCTTAATGTCCCTTCTAAACCTATTTTCCAACTTGAAGTACCCATCCTTTTCACCCACAACTTTACTTTACAGCTTTTTGAATGCCTCAACACCAACCAATACTTTTCAAAAGGCATTTCAAAGCAACTTCTTTTCTTAATGTCCCTTCTAAACCTATTTTCCCATTTGAAGTACCCATCCTTTCCACCCACAACTTTACTATAAGGCTTTTCGAATGCCTCAACACCAAGCAATACTTTTCAAAAGGCATTTCAGAACAAGTTCTTTACGTAATATCATTCCTTAACCCATTTTCCAACTTGAAGTACCCATCCTTTTTACTCACAACTTTACTTTACAACTTTTTGCACACCCCCAGCATCAAGCAATACTTTTCAAAGGCATTTCAGGACAAATTTTTCTCATAATGTTCTTCCTAAACCCGTTTTACAAGTTAAAGTAATTATCTTTTTCCACGTGACTTTACTTTACGACTTTTTGCAAACCACAACACCAAGAAATACTTTTCAAAAGACATTTCAGAACAAGTTCCTTTCTTAATGTCCCTTCTAAACCCATTTTACAAGTTGAAGTACCCATCCTTTTCCTCACAACTTTACTATAAGGCTTTTCGAATACCCCAACATCAAGCAATACTTTTCAAAAGGTTTTATTATATCTTTTCAGAACAAGTTCTTTACGTAATTTTCTTCCCAAACCCATTTTACAAGTTGAAGCATCCATCCTTTTCACCCACAACTTTACTTTACAGCTTTTTGAATGCCCCAACACCAAGCAATACCTTTTAAAAGGCATTTCAAAGCAACTTCTTTTCTTAATGTCCCTTCTAAACCTATTTTCCAACTTGAAGTACCCATCCTTTTCACCCACAACTTTACATTACAGATTTTTGGATACCTCAACACCAAGAAATACTCTTCAAAAGACATTTCAGAACAAGTTCCTTTCTTAATGTCCCTTCTAAACCCATTACCCAACTTGAAGTAGCCATCCTTTTCACCCAAAACTTTACTTTACAGTTTTTTGGATACCACAACACCAAGAAATACTTTTCTAAAGACATTTCAGAGCAAGTTCCTTTCTTAATGTCCCTTCTAAACCCATTTTCTAACTTGAAATACCCATCCTTTACCCCCAAAACTATACTTTACAGCTTTTTGAATGCCTCAACACCAAGCAATACTTTTCAAAAGGCATTTCAGAACAATTTCTTGTCTTTATATGCCTTCTAAACCAATTTTACAAGTTGAAGTACTCATCTTTTCCACCACAACTTTACTTTACAGCTTTTTGAATGCCTCAACAGCAAGCAGTACTTTTCAAAAAGCATTTCAGAACAAGTTCTTTTCTTAATGTCCCCCCTAAACCCATTTTACAAGATGAAGTACCCATCCTTTTCCCCATAACTTTAATTAACGACTTTTTGCATACCAAAACATCAATCAATAATTTCCAAATGCATTCCAGGGCAAGTTCTTTTCTTAATATACTTCCTAAGCCAATTTTATAAGTTGAAGTAGTTATCTTTTTCACCACATCTTTACTTTATGACTGTTTTGCACACCCCGAGATCAAGCAATACTTTTCAAAGGCTTTATTATATCTTTTCAGAGCAAGTTCTTTACGTAATGTCCTTCCTAAACCAATTAGTTAATTTTTTCTATAGTTACTTTTTCCTATTTGTATGTGTTTAGTGTATTTTTAATTTCTTTTTTTTTACTCCACATTCTAATACTTATTGTAATTTGTTTATAAATAAAAGTTCAAATAGGGACAACATCCTTTTAATAGACAGTGTTTCACAAACAGTGACACAATTTCACAAAAAAATACTAAATATTTTGGTCACATATGCAGTGACCGAAATATTTAGTTTTTTTTGTGAAATTTTAGCACTGTTTCTGAAACACTGTCTATTAAAAGGATTTTATCCCTATTTGAACTTTAATTTATCGTCACGGAAAGGCAGTGTGGTATCCGAAGTACTGTGTTTTTGTGGGTTATAAATAAATTATTATCATAAATTGCCAACTTTTAATGGGGAGATTTGAGACATTTTTTCTTTTGGGGAAATTAACCAGAATTTTGGGAATAGTGGAAATTAACTTTTAAAAAAGTGCTCAAATTTCAACACCAAATGCAGTCTCTTGACTTATGGAGAGATTTCGGGGGAACAACAAATTATTATCCTCAAACGAAATTACTTTATTCAGTAAGAGCAAACTCCAGAGAAGCATTTAAATAAATGATTCTGAATTATCCTTTAAACATTTATTTAGACATGCTAACCACTATTATTTATTATTACATTATTCGATTATTAAAATAACGACAATTAAATTGAAAACACAACAGAGGTTCATTTTTGGGCTAAATTTAGTTTTTCTTTTGGAACCTATAAAATCATCTTAGGAAGAAGATCCACCCCTTAACGCCCCCTTACCTAGAGACTTGCTTCAAGTTACATATACTTACAGGGGTATAGCTTTTCAAGAAATATGTTAGCCAAAATCGAATAACTGAATTAATGTCAAAATATTTTGAGATACATTCATTACAAAACCATAAGATATTAAATAAATAAAATGATGAGAATAGTTCAGCGCTGCCTTAATATGTTTATTAATTTATGCAGCAAATCTGTATTTGAATTGAAAAACCATGATAGGGGGAGGGAGAAGTTGGTGAATGATCTTCATTCCTACATTTATATATGATTTAGAAATAAACTTGTCATAAAATTAAGAAAAAGTTAACATTTAGACGGAATCTAACCTTACAAGGCTATTTATGCTACATAATTTTTTTTTTTTAATTAACTCAATACCTCATCTGTCTATATTATATTAAAAATAAAACACAATTGTAGGAGTGTCAACTGAGACTGGCTTTAAATTATTCCTAAACATGGATTCTGTAGCGTAAGAAATTGAAAACACAAGAGAGGTTCATTTTTGGGCTATTTTCCTAAATCATAAATCCTACAGGCCTATGTATACAATGACAAATTGTAAAGCCTAAAGTCCTTATCCAAGGTTTGTGGGGGGTCCTGCCATCCCCAATGGCACAGTTACTGGAAATTCAGCTATGTTGAACACAAGGCTATCTTGAAATTTTGATCGGATACCTTTTTGGGGGAGGGCAGTGAAAAGGGGAGTGGGAGGGGCCTGGTGCCCAATAATCACTTTGTGTTAGGTTTCCCCAAATGACTGAGATAAAACTCTCCATTGTTGGAAAAATAAGATAAGTTTAAGCCGTACTAATTAGAATTTACCAACACAGCAAAACTAAGCTTATTCCTGGCTCCCTGTCTAAGTCTTAACTACTCAAAAAACAACGCAGTAAGTACATGAAATAGAATTGTATCAGGTGCAACACTATAGTGTTGCCTATACAAAAGAGACATAAGGCTTCAGTGATTTATTACTTATTATAATTAATTTGAAAAACATTTTCCACAAAATCAGCTTTTCAAAGAAAAGTAAATCTTTCCATTAATCCAAAAATGAGCAGAAATAAAATCGATTAATCTACCAAGGGTAAAACTACCACATATCACCATCAATAAATAAAAGAAACCCAAAAGGAACAGAAATTACAATAAATATTCAATTCAAACTAAAAACAAGCAGTAATTAACATGAGTAGGACTGACAACCGGAATGGTTGTATACACTTTGGAGGAGGCTCATTAGATTGGAAATCGAAAGTCCTAGTTCACTTTTGAAGAATCCAAGGTAATCAGGGGGTAACCAGCCTCTCTCTCCTAACCACCATTGTTTCCCCAAATACATCTCCTCAAAATTTTGAAATAGCAATTTTGTTCAAAATAGTCCAAAGGTCATATACCCATACCTCTGGGGTTAACAGTCCTGCAAGCAGCTCCCGGGGCAAGGGCCACAAGTTAAGCCAGTTACTCATTGCTTACACATAAGGTTTTTAATTGAAAAGGTTTTGTATGAACTTTGGAGGGGGCTCATTCAATTGGAAGTCTACAATTCCAGATTCAAAAGTGATTGGATGGCTTCCATCCCTGCATACAAATCTCAGGAAATATTTAGGAGCATCTTCACTAAATCAAAAGATAGTATGTTCATGCAGTTTTATAAAGACGAATCTGTAATATGTCAAGAACAGCTAAGGGTATAAAGTTTAAACTTTTATAGTATGATGAGGGAGTGTTGAAAAAAGGCTTTAGTACAACTAGTCCCCCTCCTATGTCCATTTTAGCTGTAATCTCCTCAAAGACATCACAACAATAATTTTTTTTTCTATGAATGATCTTGACATAACATTTATATTATGACTTTAAAAAACAAACAATTCCAACAAGGTAGATGATATAAAAATTATAACTTATGTTTTACTCCATGACATTGCCTCATATTTGTAGAATACCTAAAAGCTAAATTCAGGGGTTGAGCTGCATGGGGGTTCATTTACACAGCGAGTCAGTTAAATGCACACTGACCACTGTCATCACTATAGCATATTTTTTAATCTTGTAACCATGTAATCTTGCTTCACAGACTTATCTTCCTATTCTTACAAACTTTTTTCAACTGTGAAAAAAAACCTGGGCCTTGACTATTCTATTTTTTACATATTTACTAATAATACCGCCTAGGTAAGTGAAGCTGTCCACTTGATTGATCATCTTGTTACCCAACATCACCTCTTCACCTTCACTTACACCTAGGATTCTGAATTTCATGTAGGCAAACAGATTGTGCTCACTGTCTTAAAGCAAAATAAAGCCTAAAAATAACAATGTTTTTTTTACATTTTCCTGAAAAGATAATATTTTACTGATTATACCTTTACAAAAAAGCAAAATAAAAAAATCACACCTTTTTACAAGCCTTCACAATTTTCTTTAAATCATACTCTGACGACAGTCCCTGTACAGTGGTCAATGTTTTCCTACCATTCCTCTGCTGAATTCTAATGTGGATTAATCCATCTTGGATTTGGTCATCATTTCCACCAAAAGCATCTGCAAAGGGGTCTGGAAAAAAAACACAACTGATAAGTGTTTTCAAATAAACATCATAATCATAGGTTTACAAGGTTGATTAAGATCAAAGCTGATTAAGAGCAATTCAGCCAAAAACTTATCAAGATGAACTTTGTTCTTGAACAACTATCACAGGGTTGTCCTGAGGGTTGATAACATTAAAACCTATGCTATAAAATAGCTAGGTATTTGGGCTTAATTTTCTGTTTCAAGAACAAGTTATGTCTCATAAAACTAATGCTGAATAGCTTAAACCATAGATTTAATTATAACTATCTTGAACATATCAAAAACAAAAGCTAAAAAAAGAAGCAATTTCAGTCTGTAATTATTCAAAATATCCAATTTTAAACATCGAAATTGACATCCCCCAGTAGCATAGATCACATGCTAGTGCATTATTAAAACTAAGCTTACTACTTTAAGAATAACATACCATGTGTCTAGGCCATAGTTATACATAGGGCATGCAATAAAGAATCCTTAAATTTCTTATTCTTCTACAAGGGAAGGGTTTCAAAATCTCCATAAGTCTTGAAAAACTATATTTTGCGTTTATATTTTCACCCACCCCCCTAAAAAATATCCTAATTCAGATTACAAAACATAATTTTTTGTATCTTTGTGCATATCATAGAAAAAATATTTGCCCCCTACCTACATTATTGTGAATTGAAATACCTACTTTTTATACTGTTTATATGTTGAAGCCCAGACCTAGGCCCACGCCAAATGAACTTTTATATTCATGCCTACATGTGTCAGTTTGCCATACAATTATAAAGATGGCCTTAATCAACAATTTAGATCAACTTTTAGAATAAGCAAACAATATCATATAATAGAGGATTTACCCCTAATCATCACCCACTGTTAGTACTTCAGTCACACTTATTATTTGCCTCATACAGTAATGATTTAAAATCCAATCACACAGAAATAGAGAAAGATATAATCAATATGTAAATTTCCCATTATTTAGACAGTTTTGAACCTTTCATCAATAAATGCAGTGCAGTAACTTATGACTCAGCGATTTTTGAGATAGACTAGGAAAATACATACCTTTAGAATGAGAATATCATCCTGATTCCAAATATACATTCATTAAAGTTGAAAATTTACTTTACCCCCACAGCACTCTAATTGTCAAATATGTAATAAACCATTAACTAAATTTGAATAAAAAAGGAACATGTCAAAAATTTAGAGCATATATATACAGGTATACATATAAATTTTATATAAAAAAAATTTAGGGTATATATTCAACCATAAGGAGGAGTAAATTTGTAATGAAAAATAAATTTGTAATTTGTAATGTAAATTTGTAATGAAAAATGAATGTTATACTTGGATTCAGGATAAAATTCTGATTCTGAAACTAGGGTAAGAGACCCAGTAGTCAGACAGCTAATGTCAACACGTTAAATAACTGTATAATCTCTATTATACCCCCTAGAAATTCGCTTGTTTCACCATTGAATTTAGCAAAACTTTCTAAATAAGAATGTGTTTAACTTGAATATTTTAGAAATTAAGAATGCTGAATATTTTAATTGCACTTATAGTCAATAGTGGAGCCTAAACTTGAACACGCATTTGACACTTGAGCCTAATCTTGGATGCAGGACCTTAAAGCTGGAATTAAGTATCTAAATCACAGACTCAACCATGGACAGATTTGATCAAACAGTTTGTGAGAACAAACTAAGGAGTGATACAGCTCAGTAGTAACCAAAACTCTAAAAAAACAGAATTTTGTTATCAATAGATATGTGAAAACATCAGCGTATTATGCTGATTCGAAATATAGAAGATTCATTAAGTTTAGTGATACCATCAAAAGATACAAGCCTGAGAAAATTTGCCTGATTTTTGATAAAGGGGGAAACATGCCTTAAAAGCCAAAAAATCTTAATGAAAATCACACCATTAGATTCAGCATATCAGAGAACCTTACTATAGAGTTTTCAAGCTCCTATCTGCTAAAATGTGGAATTATGTAATTTTCTTTTGCTAGAAGAAAGATCATAGATGCATGTTTATTTGCTTATTTTTCAACAGGGGTGATTGTATCAAACCAATGGTCCTAGAACAATAAAAGAGGGGTCATTCGCATTGGAAATTTAAAGTCCAAGTGTCCTTTTTAAGTTATCAAAAAGAATATTGGAGGGCAGCAAGCCCCCCGCCCCTGCCCATTTCCCCCCAAAAGTTGTCTGATCAAGATCGTGGGATAGCCAGTTTGAATGAATGAATGAATGATTTTTATTACCCATCTTTAACAATAAATTCATCCCATACGCTTTTCAGACTTTCTGTTTAAGATTATTTATTAGACAGGACAGGGTAGCTTTAATATTAAACCCAATTGGCAAACGAAGGTAAGTCATTGACGCTGCTACAGTAACTGTATTACTACCTAGTGCAAATATGACAGGCGCCAAACTCATTCTCACGACAATTAAAGACAAACACCTCACTTTTGCTGGAGTTGAATTCTAGGCCTATGTTAGCATATTTGTTAGACAACTCTGTCATCAGCATTAATAAAAAGAAACAAACCGATTCCACAAAAATAAAGCACGTTTTCACCAGCTTCTGGGCCTTGATGATACTGTTATTATAAAGAGGCGGTGATGATAAAGCCTCTTGGTGAATGCCTTTCTGTACTGGTATGAGGAAATCTGATACAGTCGGGCTCTGGTTTTTTACTACCCTTACTCTAACCTTCAACTTAAAATACGTGTTCCTATATGTGGCAATTATAGATCTGTCAAGACCTCTCTTAAACACAGAGACAAGCAGTTGTGCATGGATACCCGAATCAAAAGCCCTCAGACGTCGTGGCCTGCAAGTACCACGGTTTCTCCTTTACCATCTTTGTCCAACAAAACATTTGACAATAGGCTATGCATGTGCTTGCGGCTAATATTTCCCTTGAAACCAAACTGCAAATCTGGCATACTACAAACATACTTTAGTCTCCTCAATAACTAATAACTCCATCAATTTACAAAAACGGGAGCAACGGTTATCAGGCGGTAAGAAAAACATTCAGATGGGTCTTTACCTTTCTTGATGACAGGGGTAATTACAGTGGTACAAAAAATATCTGGCACTAGACCGCAACTAAAAATCATTTGGAACATAAGTGCTAGATGTAGGCCTACTGATAAGAGTTCACTACCGAGAATCAGATACATACCACAAATATTATCTACTCCTTTAGAGTACTTCTTTTTTAGTTTAAGGATAGCCGAACAAACATCTGACACACTCACTACATGGCCAAGACCAGGTTCCAAAGATTCTAAACAGAGATCAAGATCTCTCTCAAACTTGCACTCCAATTCAGGATCAGGTGAAGCAAACTCGCTTGTAAAATAACTATTCCATTAACATTCACCTGGGGCGGATTCATTACTGGGCGCTTTTGCAGATTGATTCTTCTTGATGAATTTCCAAATTTTATTTGGATTGATTCGTAGCAACTCACTATTTTCATCAATCCTACGAAATGGATGTAAGGCTAGACATTTGGAGAACTGTTGCTTTGTATACAATCAAACACTGTTCACAACGCCTTGTTTAGGATGGCTTGAATCAATCCACAAACTATACCACATTTTAGCTTGTTGACACGCCTTAACCAAAGCTGTGTTTTACAACCATCCTGGAACTTCGACCTAATTATCACTTTACAAATAGAAACCACGGTTTTTTCTGCACAGCCCAAGGCGTGGGATATTTCACTACAGTAGATATTTAGAAGTATTTGTATCTCATCAAATGCAACATGCAATCGGCAAGCTTTGGAGTAGAAGCTGGAAAGGGACTTCAAAATTTTCCAAGATTCTGTCACACACAGACCCGAAACAGCTAAATTAGCTTTTTGCCAATCAGTCTTCTGGAACCACTTTTTGTCCTTTGGAGCATCATTTGGAGCATTATTCAGGAGGTCATTAATAATGAAGGTATTAGCCACTGGAAGGTGATCAGAAACACAAAAGCTGATATCAACCTCACAGTCACCATGAGCCCTCAAGTCGGGAGAGCAGAGCAGAAAGTCGAGCAAGGATTTGACTTCTTGGATCATTAGCATCAGAGAGGTTGGAGTTCATATCTCTGGCAATAATACAGGAAAGTTTTTCCACTGCGCATAATATAGCAACAGCGGCTATTTTTCTGCAAGCAATATTAAACTTATTGGCGGATTGGACAGTCCTGTAGTTTGTTGGCATATAGACTGAGAGAATAACAGTATCGTCAATTTTCACTGCAACATAAAAGTCCGCTTCTTTAAACATCGAGGCACAAAGCAAGGGATGGGCAATGATAGAAACACCACCAGAGGGACGACCTCTTCCCAACCTCCTAGAAGGAATGCCAAATTTGTTAGCAAGGCTTTCTAAAAGTGGTAATTTAGATAGTACTCCGCCATTTATGTTCCACGTCACTATTTTCAGAGTGCAAATTTCAGCCTGAACGATCTCGTTTTACCGATCTGAGAGGCCTCAGCACAATATTCACAAGACCACATATTTCCTCCTCACTAACGCTGGTGGTATGTGTCTGATTATGCCAAAGAACGCAGGACTGGACACTTTTCACTTCAATACTTGGATTTTGCACCCTCTTGATTGTTCAGAACAAATTTCCAGTCGGTTTTGCAAGGTTTCAGTTCCACAATATTTCCACAGTTGCTTCCACATACTTTTTCGAGATAATCCTTTCGTGAAACGGGATCGTCCAGTCCTTTCGGTGGATTCTTTAGAACAACTACATAAGTCGGCACTGTTGCAGTGGAACAGAGGAGGCATCCAGTTGTTACTGACTCGCGGATCTCACAAAACTGTCAAACTTAGCACTAAGCTCATTCACTTTCCTGGTCACTGAGATTTCTCCAGCAATCACAGGAACCCCATCAGGGTCATATATAACAAAACACGGCAAATTCGATTTTGTTGTCATTGCAGTGTTTCAGTGCTTTAATAATATCGAATATATGGTCTGTAGGTTTGTCATGATTAGTTGGCCTAGTTGACTGGCGTGCCTGAGACCACAGTAATTTCTGTGCATTCCGTATATCATTCAATTCGAAGAACTCTGCAGCTTGGCTCATTATATCCACACTCTGATTTCCGCTTTATACACCCTTACTGCGAAATTCAACACGGCATTCCGTATCAGTCTCTCTTTCACATCAGTATCATCCCGTGGCATATTCTGTACAGAACGTAATAACACAGATTCCAAGATCAGTCCGTGGGCAGAGCCAAAAAGGTTAATGGCAGAGCAGGTTTATCCAGGAATATGGGGAGATTCCTGGTTTTACTGATTGCTAGATGTAAATTCACTTACAAGAGAAGTAAGGGAAGCGTTGAAGGCTGTCTACCTTGTCCCTACAATTTAAGGGGCAAGCTCAGTGGGTACCACGGCTCTTGCAGACAACTCTCTCACCCCTCTTCTGCTTACTTCTCTCCTGTCACCTTTATCACAGCGTAATTGCCTATTCTGTTCTGGAAACTACATTTGAAATTTTGTTCAGTATAGTTGAAAGTTATAATAACTATGGCTTTGGAGATAACATGACCTCCCACATCCACTGGAGACAGGGCAGCATGTTATGAAATTTGCCCATTGATTGCATATAGTATTTGTTATAGCAAAGTGTACCAATAGTTTACAAGGGAGAGGAGATTTTCTAGGGATGCATTCTTTATGCGAAACATTTCCCACTGAGATGGAAGTTTCCAGGGGTGAACTTTCCAGAATAAATTTTAAATAGGAGAATTTACCAGAATTTGTTTCATTTGTTTTACTTTCTTGATGATGAGCCTGTTGTGAAATACCGTGGGGGGAGGGGGGGTCTCCCATGGAGGGAGGGGGGTCTCCCATGGGAGATACTTTACATTGGGGGAGGGGGATTTCTGGTAAATATTTTCCACACAGAGGGAATTCCTTCATGGCCTTAAAAGGGATCAGAAATCACCTTTTTTTAGTTTTTAGACTATGATGTAAACTAAAAAATATTAGATGCTAAATTATCCTTTAAGATGCCCTTAATCTTTTTTTTAACCAAATCATTATTTTTAGCACATCATATATTTTCTATGCATTTGGGCAATGTATCACCCTTGTTTCAACCCATGTAACTTTAAATTGAATCAATGCAGGCAAAATCAAGAAATAGAGAACATGCAGGAAATATATAATTTATGCTATATATTTCTACATTAGGGGTATATTATTTTTTATATGATTATTTATCAAGCCAAGCAGCGAGCACAAAACACTACATCTCCTTCTTTCACAGGTAGCAATAACTGTGAAACACTAAGAAAAACAAAACAAAAAACATTAACAATGTAATTTAAATGTCCATTATCTTCCTTCGTTTAACCACTCTGCCAGTTTTTGTCATGTATGGTCATAGGGAACCGTCTCCATTTCTGTCATTACTGTCGGTTGAAGGAGGGGGTTTGGAACTCTTAGGGTTCTGTAAGTGTTGTCTTGGAAATTTTGTCCAGTACTACAGTTTATTGAAGTTTTTGGGACAACATTTTTTGGAGAAGACAGTAGGATCAAAGATGGGTCAACTTCTGGTGGCAGCTCCACATCCCCTGTGAATACTAAAGACTGTTGGGGATAGTGTCCAGGATAGGACTGTGGTTTCACATGTGCCTGATTCCTGCAACAAAATCTACCACTTTCAGCCTGGATAAGATAAGATCTTGGGGCATTGTATGATATTCTGGACTTTTTGTCCAATGTGTAGCTTCCTTTGATAGCTTGACCCAGACAGGTTGGTTGTATTTAGGTTCTTAGAAGCCTTGCCATAGTTCTACCTCTGTGTATGTCGTCATCTGGCTCTGCTGCACAGAACTTTGGCTGCAATTGCTGCTGAGAACAGGGAAGGATGTATCTTAAAATTCTACTCATAAGAAGCCGTGCAGGGGATGCAACTCCATGTATAGGAGTATTCCGGTATTCAAATAGACTAAGGTAAGGGTCTGTGTTAAACTCTATTGCTTTTAACATGATCCTGCTGGCACTATGCACAGCCTTTTCAGCATGGCCATTGGGCTGTGGAAAATTCGGACTTGAAGTCAGATGCTGCATATCCCATTTCTTTAAAAAGGATTGGAAGTTTTATAATGTAAACTGTAGTCCATTGTCAAACTGTAGATTTCTCTGGAATGCCATTTCTGGCAAAATGAGACTCGGGTTTCATTATGGCTTCTGTAGATCCTGTTGGTTGGACTCAATTTCTATAAAGCAACTATAATAGCAACTGGTTCTTAGTAGTCTCTTCCTTTGATCTCAATAGAATCAAGACCCACATATTTCAAAGGATATTGTGGGATTGGGGTCAATATCAGAGGTTCTTTGTGATTGTTTCTGGAAAACTTCCCACAAGTTTTGCAGTTCTGGATCTGATCTTCAATAGCTGAATTAGTATTTGGCCAATGAACAGTCCTTCTGGCTCTTTGCTTGCTTTTCTCCATCCCTAGGGGTGCCATGTGCAATTACTGCAGTAAGTCCCTTCACAATGCTCTAGGGATGACAACTCCACTTCCTTTTATAAATCATAACATCAATGCTGGACAACTCATCTCTAACAACAGTAAGGTCTTATGGCAGCAGAACACTGGCGCTGGGGATTTAGGCCATCCTTTTTGTATGAGTGAGCTAAGTTCTATCATAACTGGGTCTCTCCTATTCTCTTCACAGATGATCCTCATTTTCGTATCACGGATAGGGATACTTCTCACAACAGAGTGGACATAGAATTCAATATCCATTGAGCATTCTTCATCAAATTGCATGTCATCAATAGGCGATTGAAAAATCTTGCTCCAAATGTGGAAAGACAAATCACTTTGCTTGTGTCTGTTGTAGCAAACCTAGACACTGTTGATATGGAAGGAACTGATGGAAATCAAGAATAAGAAATATATATTAATATGCTATTTATTGGACTCATAGCTGAGAAATCAAGCCAACTCACTGTGACCATTAAACTGAACAATTTGGCATGGGGAACTCAAGTCAAAATCAACAAAGGAGCTGAAGCAAATGTCATACCAAAATCTGTCTATAAGAGGCTTAAACCCAGCCCACAACTGAACAAGACAAACAAGATCCTTATAGATTATGGAGGAATTGTAGACAGAATGGAACGTACCAGACCCTTCTAAAGTTGAAGCCACAAGCCTCTTTCACATTAAGTGTGTGATATGACTGAGACAGTGTTTGGTTTTGCTAATGTAAGGATGTCATCAATGTTTTTTCGGACTTGGGTCCAATCCATAATGTCTTACACTTTTTAGCATTGAAGTTTAATCCTAGACTCTCAAGATTCCTATTCAACATGTTAATGTTGCTCTGCAGGATGGTTAGATCTTCTTGTTTTGCCACTGGCCTGAAAAGCTTTGTGTCGTCTGCAAAGACCTTGACGTGGCTGAAGATACCCTCAGTTATGCTATTTATGTAGAGGATGAAGAGTAGTGGCCCTATTATGCTCCCCTGGATGATGCCACTTGGTACACTAGCTTTTGGTGACAATGTGTCTTCCACTTTAACAATCTGGCTATGGTCAAGTAGAAAGGAAGATATCCCTAAAATCATCTGCTCACTTATACTGAAGATACAAAATTGTGACAGCAGTGCTATGGGGGACTTTGTCAAAGGCCTTCTCAACATCAAACAGAACCACCAGAACACTCAGGCCACTTTCCAGGGCTGTTGTTCACTCGTCCAAAAATTCCAGGAGCTGATTTGTGCAGTTGCTTCTTGGCATGAAGCCAAACTGTTCTGCACTAATCAGTTGATATTCAGATACAAAATTCATAATCTCATCGCGGACTAATTTTTCCATAATCTTGGAGAGCTGGGAAGTTAGGCTTATTGGTCTGTAGTTGGAGGCACTGCATTTGTCCCCCTTCTCATGTACGGGCACAACATTAGCTTGTTTCCATTTAGCTGGGACTACACCATGCTGTAGGGATGTATCAAACAGGTGAGTAAGTGACTCAGCAAGTTCTTCAGCAGCAACCTTCAGTCACCTGGCTGCTATACTATCAGAACCAGGTGATTTGTTTGGGTCTATGTCCCTGAGTAGTTTGAGCACATCACCTTGCCCAGCCTTGGTTTTCCTCACCTGTGGTCGATTTGCTGGACTTACAGGGCTGTCAGTAGTAGTACTGGCTGCTGGGGATTTGGTAGCGTATACTGAGCTAAAGAACTGGCTCAGTACTTCTGCTTTTTCAGCTGGGGTGGTGGCGTTATTGCTTCAGGTCAGGGATTCCAGTTCTACTTGCGAGCTTTTTGTTGACATGTTTCCAGAAATTTTCTGGGTTGGTTTTTGCCTTGCCGGCAACATACTGTTCCTGCTCCTTTTCAAATTTTCTGGATTCACTGCGGACTTTATTGCTAGCTTGTCGGTATGTTTTTTTGTTCTCCTTCCTCCTGAATTTTCTTAATTTCTTAAACTTCCTTCTGCGTCATTGGTGCTTCACTGAAAACAAATTACTTGTATATAACAAATTTATTATTTTCCTGAACAAAATGGCTATCTCAAAATTTTGATTGGATGTGTTTGGGGGAATGAGGGGCATGGGGGGGAGGCTAGTTGCCCTCCAATCACTTTCGACTATTAAAAAGGGCCCTAGCCCTTTGAATTTCCAATTGAATGTGCCTGTTTTGAAGTTTCTACGACAACACCTTCTATAAAAACCTTATATGCCCCCAGGGCATAACTTAAAACTCTTGCCCTGAGGGTTGCGGGGGAGTGTCCTTCTCAAAAACAAATTTTCTATTTGGAAATCAACTACACTGAACAAAATGGCTATCTCAAAAGTTTGATTGGACGTGTTTGATGGGCGTGGGGGGGGGGGGGGGGGTTGCCCTCCAATAACTTTTGGCTATTAAAAAGGGCACTAGCCCTTTAATTTCTAATCGAATGAGCCTGTTTTGAAGTTTCTACGACAACACCTTCTATAAAACATTATATGCGCCTGCCCCAGGGCATAACTTAAAACCCTTGCCCTGAGGGTTGTGGGGGAGTGTCCTCCTCAAAAACATATTTTCAATCTGAAAATCAACTAAGCTGAACAAAAATGGCTAACTCAAAATTTTTATTGGATGTGTTTGGGGCAATGATGGGCATAGGGGGGCGGGGGGCTAGTTGCCCTCGAATCAGTTTTAACTAATAAAAATGAAACTAGCCCTTTAAAGTTACAATCAAAGGAGCCTTTTTGAAGTTTTTACGACAATACCTTCAATAAAAACCTTTTATGCCCCAAGAGCAGGAATCAAAACCCTTTCCCCGGTGGTTGTGGAGATGATTCCTTCTCAAAAACATAATTTCTATGAGAAAATAAACTATGCTGAACAAAATAGCTATCTCAAAATTTAGATTGGGTGTGTTTGGGGGAATGATGTGCCGGGGGGGGGGCTAGTTGCCCTCCAATCACTTTCAACTACTAAAAAGGGCACGATCCCTTTGAATTTCTAATCGAATGAGCCTTTTTTGAAGTTTCTACGACAACGCCTTCTATAAAAACCTTATATGACCCCAGGGCAAAACTTAAAACTCTTGCCCTGAGGGTTGTGGGGGAGAGTTCTCCTCAAACACATATTTTCTATCTAGAAATCAACTACGCTGAACAGAATGGCTATATCAAAATTTTGATTGGATGTGTTAGGGGGAATGATGGGCATGGGGGGGGGGGGGGCTAGTTGCCCTCCAAACACTTTCGACTATTAAAAAGGGCACTATCCCTTTGAATTTCCAAGCGAATGAGCCTTTTTTGAAGTTTCTACGAAAACGCCTTCTATAAAAACCTTATATGCCCCCAGGGCATATCTTAAAACCCTTGCCCTGAAGGTTCTGGGGGAGTGTCCTCCTCAAAAACATATTTTCTATCTAGAAATTAACTACGCTGAACAAAATGGCTATCTCAAAATTTTGATTGGATTTGCTTGGGGAAATAATGGGCGGGCGGGGGCTATTTGCCCTCCAATCACTTTTGACTATTAAAAAGGGCACTAGCCCTTTAATTTCCAATCGATTGAGCCTGTTTTGAAGTTTCTATGACAACGCCTTCTATAAAAACCTTATATGCCCCTAGGGCATAACTTGAAACCCTTGCCCTGAGGGTTGTGGTCCTCAAAAATATATTTTCTATCTGGAAATCAATAGGTCTATGTATAATTCGGGCTATATATCTTTTCATTAGGAAGGGGAGGTAATTTGCTGTTTTCAACATAATTGAAAATCCATTCAATAGGTCTATGTATAATTAGGGCTACATATCTATTCATTAGGGGGGAGTAAATTTGTTGTTTTCAACATAATTTAGCTAGGATGACAGTCAATGCATAACATTATGTCTATATATATTATGTCCTTACTATAGGCAACGCTACAGCATTGCCTCTAATTTGTTTCAGCAGACTAAGTGCTCTTTGATGACTCTGATATTTCTTCTGAGTAGGTTTTAAAAATTCCCCATGACCTTTCCATTAACAAAGCTCCAGATATAGATGGTATTTCTAATGATTTTCTTCAGAAGACAGCCATGTATTTAACTGAACCTCTTGCATTTTTTTAACTATTGTCTATTGAGTGGTAAATGTCCCTTAGTGTGGAAAAAAGCAGTTGTAAAGCCACTCCATAAAGGAAGATCTAACCCACAATTTGCAAATTATCATCCAATTTCAAAAACCTTAATTCTTTTGAGAGTTCTTGAAAAGATTATTGTATATTGGATACAGAATAAATTTAAGCAAAATAAATTACGGCATCTGTAACAACATGGTTTCAGAAAAACAGGTCATGCAATACACAGTTGTTAGAAGTTATAAAAGATTTCCAAAATATGGTTTATTTTGGTTTGAAGTTTGATTGCTTGTACATTGACTTCAGTAAAGTGTTTGACAAAGTTTCAGTTAGTTTATTGCTTGAAAAATGTGAAAAGTATGAGCTAGGCAGAAGAACTTTAGCATGGATTACAGATTAAATATCAGGCTGTTCCCAGCAAGTTATAGTTGGTAGTGCACTTTCAAATGAGTGCCCAGTGTGTCACAAGGCAGTTGTTTGGGCCCAGTGATATTTTGTTTGTCAATGATTTGCCTGAATTTTTTTTTTGTCACTCTATTGTCAAACTGTTTACAGATGATGAAAAACTGTACAAGTGTTACCTCACCATTAGACATTGCCCTTATTTAAGAGGATCTGAATGCCCTAAATGATTGGTGTAAATTAAACTCCATGTTTGTAAACCATCAAAAATGTATTGTACTTCATTGCTTTTCAAAAAGCTCAACTTATCATTATTTTCTTGGTGATACACCTGTTTCATCTGTGTATTCAGTAAGGGATTTAGGCATTCACTTTGATAACAAGTTGAAGTTTCGAAAGCATGGGTCAACAATTTTGCAAAATGCTAATTACAGCTTCAAATTCAGAGAAGTTTCAGGAAATTTGACCATCCCACTTTTATGACGCTATACAAGGAAATAGTACAACCAGTGGTAGAATATTGTTCCTCTGTGTGGTGTCTGACATGGAAATGTGACTTGAAGCAAATTTAAAAGGTTCAAGCTACTATCCTTTTTTGGGATAGCTATCCTTCAACATTGCAAAAGCTTTTGACAGAGTATGGCACTGTGGCCTGCTAAAGAAACTATGTGTGTATGGAGTTTGTGGATGTCTGTTAAAAGTGATTGAGAGCTTTATTTCTGATCATTCACTGTGGGTTGTTCTTGACGGGTTTATTTCCCGCGAATATCCAGTGAAAGCAGGGATACCCCAGGGCAGTGTCTTGGGACCTATGCTCTTCCTTATCTACATAAACGACATGGGAGACAACCTCGCAAACCACTTTGCCGACAATACCACAACACATTCAGCCGTCCCTAAACACAAAGACCCAACACAAGCCTCCCTTTCCCTACAGATGGATCTTTTGAAAATTGAAAAGTGGTCTGATGCATGGATGATCAACTTCAATGCATCAAAAACAAAGGAGTTTCTAATTACCTGATCAAAGGTGCCACGTGAACACCCCAGTTTCATCTTTAAAAATGAAGCTATAAAGAGTCAACAAGCTTTGTCTACTGGGGATTCATTTCTCCACTGATCTCTCTTGGAACAACCACCTTAATTGGGTGAGAAGCTACTGTGCAAGAAAGCTGGGAGTTACTCTTTGCTGCAAAAACCTTCTTCCATCAAGCTTGATCATCCCACTATACAAGTCTTGCATCAGACCCATAGCTGAATATGGATGCCCACTATTTGCACCAAGAACGCTGTTGGCACCACTTCAGAAGATCCAGAATAGGGCAAATAGGGCGGGCTGCGCCTCTACACAAGAATTGCTCCAGCCTCTAAAAGAAAGGTTTGATTTAGCATTGATGGCTGTTTTCTACAAGTACATGAATTCGCCTCCCTCAGACGAGCTGTCTCGAATTGTGCCGGCAGACACAAAGGCACACAGCTTGGTCCAATTATCTAAAGGAGGATATGCCAAAAACTGAGTACTTGAGGAACAGCTTCATCTGGTGTTGCACTTCTATCTGGAATGATCTTCCTAGGGATATTATCCCTGCAAATCCCTCTCTTGACACCTTTTAGAATGATCTTCCTGGGGATATTATCCCTGCAAATCCCTCTGTTGACACCTTAAAAAGAAGGTTCAATAGACATTTAAAACCTCAAGGCCATTGAAAGAGGTAAATGAATAGCGGCATATCACATACTTTGAAGTACCTGGTTCCATGAATATTGGAATAAAAAAACAAAAAAACTCAGCCACTCAACAAAACTCGTATAAACTATATCAGCTACAAGTGCTCAAGAAAATAGGTCAATGTAGCTTTATAAACTGAGCAACAAAACTTTGGAATAATTTAGCTGATATTGTAGTTTCTGTGTAAAAATTTAAGAGTGCTCTTGTTGAAACTGAGTTCTATGGAAAACAGTTTCTGTAACATAGTTGTAGTATAGTTGTTTTTTACTGAAGAATAATTTTTACTAAAATTTTGTTTTGTGCAATGTTGCTGTTTGAGCTGTCATTTCTTGTGTTTGTATTGTGACAAGCCTATGGCTTTCTCTTGTATTGAATAAAATAAATAAACAAAAATCTTTCCTTCTGAATACCTACAATTAAGCACTGTCTGAGTAACCTACTGGGATTTTACCCTTTTCTATTTCCTAGCAATCTCAAAGTTAAAAAAAATGCACCAAAAATGGGCCCTTTGTATAGCTTAGGCCTACCTAAGCCTAATGGCATCAGTTTAGTAATCCTACTCTTCATAAGGAAATACTTTAAAATTCTGAGACTATGAGACTATGTATAATTATAAAATACTTACTTTTTATCATTCCTAAATGTCATATTGCTTAAATAATTTTTGAGAACACACTGCCTAATCATGATAATACAAAAAATCGTGAAGAAAGGAAGAAAACAAGGACAATTAACAGCCAGTGAAAAAATTGAAAAATTATGCAAATATTTTGGTCAAGACCTCTGCTTGACTGTCCTCAGTGCAGAATAGAACTGATAAAAATATAAAAACCAAACCTTAAAATAAAAACACCAAACTAAAATTGGACAACCCTTTCCCAGTAACAGTGAAAGGGTAACTGAATAAAAAACACAAGTCTAAATGGCATTTCAAAATTTCATTTTGCGTAAAGCACTCTAAAAGGCTGATTGTTTTCCAGTTTGACTATTATCAGAGACTCTATTCGATTGCACAATATAACTTTGTGGATGTATGTAAAAACAATCAGAATTAAAAATTTTGTCATAAATGGGACTTAGAAAAATTTCTCCAGTGTCCCTATTGAGAGCTACCTTTTGATGAATGTGCTTTTTAATTTCAACTGCCTCCCTGAAAACCTGCGTGAGACCCTTAACGGGGGCAACAATGGAGATTTCGTCAAACAAAATGAAATGGTGTGGACTCTTGTACACATGTTGTGCCAAGGCAGAATCAAAAACCTCAGGCCTATGGTGTTACCTCATGGCCTTGTTGATTGAGGACATGTTCAGATAACCTCTCCCCCAATTATTGTTGGGTTCTACCAACATAAAAGCAGCCACAAGAACAAGGAATTCTATAAACACCACTACCCAGAATTGGGCTGGTTTTATCTTTGCTGTTGTTAGAAAAGTTCTGTGTTTAATACAAAATGCTTTATGCAAAATGAAATTTTGAAATGTCATTTAGACTTGTGTTTTTTATTCAGTTACCCTTTCACTGTTACTAGGAAAGGGTCATCCAATTTTAGTTTGGTGTTTTTATTTTAAGGTTTGATTTTTATATTTTTATCAGTTTTATTCTGCACTGAGGATGGTCAAGCAGAGGCCTTGACCAAAATATTTACCTAATTTTTCAATTTTTTCACTGGCTGTTAATTGTCCTCGTTTTCTTCCTTTCTTTGCGATTTTTTGTTTTTTGTCATATTCCTTATATAATAACTCAGTGAATTTTCACTAGGCAACCACATCCCTTTTGTTCTTATTACTTTAAAAATAAACTAACCTATCTCTTGCATTATTGAAAATCCATTCAATAGGTCTATGTATAATTAGGGCTATATATCTATTCATTAGGGGGGGGGGGGGAGGAAATTTGTTGTTTTCAACATAATTTAGCTAAGATGACAGTCAATGCATAGCATTATGTCTTTACTCATGGTTTTTCATAGTTCAATGATGGTTTTTGGGGGATACTCCATTTTGAGCCCTTAAAGGGAACCCAAAATGTAAAACTGTACTAGTAACCAAAGGTTTATATACATATTTCTAAAAAACTGTCCAGTAGGAAAAACAAGCCATTTGCATAAGATTTTCAAAACTAAGGATCATTAGTCAACTGTAGGTTATCAATAAATGCATGAAAGATCTCAACTTATTGTTTAGTTCTTTTTTTATTATTATGCTTAAGTTCTTTTGTTATAAAATTTGTTAGTACTTTTACATTTTTTTTCATTAAGAAATTTCTTACTAAATTTTAAATTCTTTCACTATTAGATTGTCAAGTTCTTTTATTACTATTATTATTTAGTTCTTTTGATTTTCTAGTTGTAGAAGAGGAAATGATTGAGGATTTTTTTTAAGATCATGATGAAATTGAGCACTGTTTTTGTATATCAGCACCACAAACTAGAAAATCTTTCAAGCTCAAATTGGCACCATTTTCATAGCAAATCAGCACCATAAAAAGCTCATTAGAAGAAAATTCATTTTGTCTAAAATTGTTGGTTTCTTTGAAAACACTGTTGAATTTATAAATGAAAACAAAAATGGACACAGGCTTAATGTTGTTTTCATTATGACAGGTTGCAACATACCTTCATTATTTGTTTGCATTGCCACTTACCTATATTCCTTTTTCCTAATTAGCTTGAATAGGCTATTTGGTAAAATTCTAGTTAAGCTACATTCTTTCTTTGCATTCTTGGAAAGGGGTTAGGAATCCAGGAACAAAAATATACCCTGGGAAGGTATTGCCAAGCTTCTATGTTAACAATACAAAAATGTGAAAACAAGTGAAAAATAGATACAGTCAGGCCCTGCAAAAGCCCTGCAGACGTCGTGGCCTGCAAATACCACAGTTTCTCCTTTAGCATCTGTGTCCAATAAAACATTAGACAATAGGCTATGCATGTGCTTGCAGCTAATATTTCCCTTGAAACCAAACTGCAAATCTGGCATACTACAAACATACTTTAATCTCCTCAATAACTAAGAACTCCATCTATTTACAAAAATGGGAGCAATGGTGATCAGGCAGTAAGAACAACATTCAGATGGGTCTTTACCTTTCTTGATGACAGGGGTAATTACACCAGTACAAAAAATATCTGGCACTGGACTGTAACTAAAAATCATTTGGAACATAAGTGCTAGATGTACTGTTACCAGTTCACTACTGAGAATCAGATGCTACAAGTAATGAAGCACAAACATTTCCCAAATGCATAGGAAATATATAATGTGCAAAAAAATAATGATTTGGTTAAAAAACAGATTAAGGGCTTCTTAAAGTATAATTTAGCATCTAATATTTTTTTAAATTTACATCATAGTCTAAAAACTAGAAAAGGTGATTTTTAATCCTATTTAAGGCCATGAAGGAATCCCCTCTGTGTGGAAAATATTTACCAGACCCCCCCCCCCCAATGTAAAGTATCTCCCATGGGAGATTCCCCCCCCCCCACAGCATTTCACAACAGGTTCATCATCAGTAATAAAAGTTCTTTTATTACTATTATTATTTAGTTCTTTTGATTTTCTAGCTGTAGAAAAGGAAATGATTGAGGATTTTTTTTTAAGATCATGATGAAATTTAGCATTGTTTTTGTATATCAGCACCACAAACTAGAAAATCTTTCAAGCTCAAATTGGCACCATTTTTATAGCAAATCAAAACTGTACTTTTTGGAAAGGGGTTAGGGATCCATGAACAAAAACATACTCTGGGAAGGTATTGCTGAGCTTCTATGTTAACACTATAAAAATGTGAAAACAAGTGAAAAAAGGACTTTCCATAAATGGGAAGTTCCATTAATGATGAAATTATTAATTCTAGTTGTTTTTACATCCGTCCACAAAATTATGTTTTGCAATCAAATACAATCTCTGATAATACCCTACCTGGTAAGCAATTAGCTTTTAAGAGTGCTGTATGTGGGATGAAATTGTGAAATGCTATTTATTCTTGGTTTTTTTCTTTTTTTTTATTTCAGTTACCTTTTCACTATTTTGATTTTGCGTTTATTTTAAGTTTTTTATTATTTTTTTTTTAGGTAATTTTTTTGTTGTTCATATTATTGACTTATAAATAAAGTGAACATATCTCTTGATGCCTTTTTTTATTCTCATCACTTCTGCCACAAATGAATTTTAGCCCCACTCCTATATATACAAATTCAGGGTATATATTTGCACATTGGGAGGGGTAAAGTTTAAACTTACCTTTCATTTACATCAGAAATAAAATTTAACCCCCCCCCCTTGTGCAAATATATACCTTAAACTGGTATATATAGGGGTGGGGATAAAATTCATTTCCAAATAATTATTATATTTTGAGAGAGCATTAAAAAAGGCATCAAGTGGTATGTTTACTTTATTTGTAAGTCAATAATATGAACTACAAAAAATTTACCTTTTTTTTTAGTTTTTTTCACTGCCTGTTATTGTCCTTGTTTTATCTTTGTTGTTATTTTTTGTTCTGTCATGATTAGCCAGTGTGGTCTCAGAAATTATTATTCTATGTTAAGCCTCTGCTGATTTCTAAATCTAAGAAACTTGACTACTGGAGAGGACAAAACAAAATTTTATGTTGATTTTAAGTTTCTTTTTCTCTGATTTTAGTCCTGAAAACATAATTCCTGTTATTTGAGTAGGCTAGAATTTTAAGCCAGATCAGATTTTTTTTTTTTTCAAAAGTTAGGAAATGTACTTACAGATCTTTGAAACCTCATAGATTGGGATTGAGCAAATTTGTGAAGCTGGAACTGTTTTCTTGTACTTTTATTTGGGTAAGGTTTACATTAACAGACTAACCTGCTAGATAAAAAAAAAAACATACAACTAGCATCAGAATTTCATTCTGAGTCCAAATATAACACTCATTTCTGTCGCAAATTATTTATAAGCTTCTTTAAGTTTCTTCAATTTTCCTGAAGCCTGCAATTTGAATTGAAATATATTAAATCTTGTTGAGCAGTGATTTGATATGAAAAATACTAAACAGTTTGAATTATTCATTTTTTTTGGGGAAAAACTTACCACTAGCTTCAGAATATCATCCTGAATCCAAATATGACATTCATTTCTGTTGCAAATTATTTTTTAAATTGCTTTTAAGCTTCTTTAAAAACAGCAAAACTTCTTTCATCCAAACAAACACTTTATGGCAGCTACATATACAGTTTTATAAATATCAGATAAATAGCACTTAATGTAAACAAACTAATAACTCACATCTAACTCTTTCTGATGCACAAGGGGTGTCACTGTCTGATGCTCTAGGGGCCCTATCAATTCCAGGAGGATAGAGCTTTGCAGCTTCAAAATTATGAAGTCAGTCTTTTTGCTCAAAATTTTGCAGAAATAAGAAGCACAACACATACTGCTCCATGTATGCTGTTTGCATCCCTGGTCTCTTAGAGTGCTTTTTGAAGCATCTCCACAGACTTTCTATATTTTGAGTATGAATGGAACAGTCCTGTGGATCAACAAAATTGGCTGAATGATTGATTTGGTAACAAGTATATCCATGGCTGGAGAATGTACTATAAGCTCCCCATTTATCACTGTAAATAACACTTTCAGGCTTAATATATTTTTTTATAATAGGTATTAAAGTTTCCTTTTTTCTTTGGAGGCCTTCTTGGCCATCAGTCAGGGCTAAAATAAATTTTCTTTTGCTCTCTCTCTCTATTCCACCATTACTTATCTGGAGTTCCTTAATAACCGTTGATGGTCCCAATAGTCCAACAGAAAGTGATTTATAAATATCAGGATTTGATGAGGCTTAATCCTGGCCTGATGTCCTAGAACAGAGCGCATTGTTAATGCCTTAAATGCCCTCTCACAGCAACTCCTTAGTATTTCTCTCTCCTTTTCATATTTTCTACAGTTGAAGATGATGTGAAGTATGTCTTTAGACACTCCACATGTGTGGCGTTATTTGTGGCGTTAGCTTTGCGTTTACTGTGCGTTATGGACCGCGCCACCCCCTACTGGGAGAAATAAAAATAGGTTGACTAACGAATTTGAATTTCCATGTGAAATGACCAACTTGGTCAGAGAAACTTCAATCCAAAATTACGACCGTGTCAGATGTTACCTTTTGACTCTGCCAAATGTTATGGGGGGAGTTTGAAATAGGGAGCTAATCAAATAAGCTCTGTAATCATTCTTCGTAAAGTTATCAGATTCCTCGGGAGCGTACCCATGGACGGCGTTCGAACTAGACGGCTACCTTTGTAAGCTAGATACGTACATATAAAATGAAACTGTAAAAAATTAGAAAAGTAATAGGTTTAATAGACTTACATGATTAATCATACAGAATCGAAATTCAAAATGCAAGCATCAGTACAAGAATGTTCATGCAGGAATGATATTAACATAATCCCCCGAAAAACACTTCTTCACTACCATATAACGTGAATTCTGCTTCTGAGCAATAATCACTATTTTCCAATTGGCCCATCTCCTTTCGGAGGGCCCGTCACTTTACTCTTATGCTGACAAAATCAGACTAATATGCTGCTAAGCTACCCAATAGTTTATTCGCAATATTCTAATCACTAAAATGCCCGTATTCTTAATAAAAACTTCCAACTAAGTTTTAAACAATGTCCTACTTTGTCTGTCTAATACTTTTATGAAATTCCAATTCATCTCATTAGCATTATGCTTGTAAAAAGCCCGTAGTTTTTCGCCTTTGAAATTTGTCAATAGTGTCTAAAATGTTCAAAAGCCTTTTGTTTTGTAGAACAAAGAATGCGAATCTCTACAGAGTACAACAAAAGTACCTTTTGGAATTCTTCGAATTTAATCATCTCTTATTTGGTGCTTTTCAAAGGGATATTTGGCTGATTAATAAATGGGAGTTTAAACAGAATTTCAAACTTTATTAAGGGAGTTCGATTGACATCGGAAATGTATTTAGAATAAATTTTCCATATTTAGAGTATATATTGTACATGGTACATATTACCCATCCCGTTTTTGAATGACATCCCGTCATTAGTATTTGTTTGCCCTTAGGCTTGAAAGTATTTTGAAATTTGTCTATCAGAAGTGATTGGAATTCTTTCTATGTTACTTTTTTTATTTTAATTCATATAGTCTGCTAAGTTCCTCTACCGGACTAAGATAGCTACTTACACCAAGGATTTTTTTTTCTAAATCTAAAAGTGATAATTCATATATTTTTAACAATATTTGTTAATCTTGAGCTTATTCTATTACTACTAAGAAAAGTTTTTTTTTTCAAGATTATCTTTTATATTTTTTTTCTATCTGATTCTAGATACGGAATTACTATGTTTTCCGTCTTATGCTAAATTAAACGAATAATAAGACAACACTACACATGATTCTACCTAAACATATAGTGATACATATATGAATAATTTATAATACTCAATATTAGATTACCATTTTACCAGATTACCATTAGATTACTAGTAATAGAAACATTTTCACTGGGGTTGTTTGTTATGTAAACACCAATAATATAATATCAATATCGTCGAATTGTCAAAGTTAATAAAACGTGATATAAGTTCACACCTATTTTACCATTATGCGTGTCCTTTAGTATACTCGCTTTTTCTGTTGTAAATTATGGTCCTTCGTTAGTATCGTTGAACAGAAAAGATACTTCATATATAGTTTCTTCACAGGTTAGTATCACATTATAGATGCGTTCATCTCAGACGAAATGATTTTCTAATTTTTAAATTTCTGATTGCAGGGGCGTAGAATTTCGCCATTAGGGTTCGTTCTCACCTGTTGTTTTTAAATGTCTTGTAGGGCGCTTTGTTGTTAAAGTTTTGAGCACTGGAATTATGTTGATGACAGAAATGTTGATTATTTGAAGACAACAGGATATAGCGTATCGTCTTTGGGTTATCTTCAATTACGTAAAGAATGTAATTTTCATGTAATACTGTTCCTTCGTGCACTTAAATATTGTAATTGATGAAATTGTTCGAGCATGGCTTGTTTTCATTAACTTATATGGTGATTCCCTGGTGAATCGTAGGGAAATGATGTTTGACTTTGGGGTGGGTCAACATCAAACTTCAGTAACTCCTTTAACATACTGTCTTTTATTTGTGGTAGGAGTACATTTTCTTTTAGGGGTCATTCACTGTGATTGCTATTGTAACATTCAACGAACTTGAATTTAACACACGATTCAAGTTTCCAAGTCCTTGTCAAAATTTATCTCGTTATAATAAATGTATTATTTCTATTGTCTCTGTAGTCTCATAATAGAGAAATGGTCGAAGGGATTTTGACATATGAATCGTTGACATGTAAAAATTCTGTTGAATTGTGTTCTTCAACGCGTTTGGTATGTTAAATTGGTTTCATCAATCTTATTGTTAAGGATGATGTATGCATTTATATTTTATGTTTGATAATTGAATTCTCAGGATTGTTATGCTTATAAAGTACTGGATACTGAGACTTGTTACCTGATACACAATATGATTTGTAATTGAAGAAATTATTCTTCGTTGTACGATCATCGTTTCCTTGATCGAAATGTATCCGTAATTTGGTGTGCGAAGCTTGGATGAAATTTCCTTGGGCTTTATGGCGAGTACTCTTCGTTGGTCGAGGCGTGATGAAAATAGGTGTTACTGGGATATACTTGCACTAGTTTATGCATTGGCCTGATTAGCATTTGATATGCCGTTCCAATTATAGAAATAAAATAACTCGGCAGAATCACATGTTCATTAAAATGAGAAGTCACGACACAAGTAGGTCATGTATCGATTGGGTATATTTTACTCTATAAGGTAACTTAAATGCAATGACATTATTATATACACACATTAATTTATAAAGAAATGATATTTTTATTGCATGTGTAGAAACACTTATGAGGCTTTCCTTGGAACTTTAAAAACACATAAATTCCTTCTGGGTTTTCATGATATAATATTCATATAAGAGATTAATTTTTATGAAGCAAGGTTTCTCATTATGCTCTTCAGCATACACTATTAAATACACTTTATTTAAGTTTCTTTAACATCTAATTACTTTTACATAAATTTAAAATAATCGTTTAAATAAATTTTACGCTACATTATTAAATTTTGAGGTCTGACTTTACAACATATTTCATGGCTGCACTGTTCACGCACGTCCCTGCTGTATAAGAAACGCATGTTGCAGCGTCATAGCCGCACGGTTTTACGTAAACGATACTACATGGAGGGAGATAGACATAGTAAGGACGAATGGAGACCTCTATACCCACTCGTCTTCTGATTTCTTCCCTTTTTCTTGGCTTAAGTGATTTCATGGGGTTTTGGGTTTAACTTTTGCATTTCTGCCACTTCCCCGTGGTCTTCCTTTGGGATTTGCCTTCTTATTCTCAAAATTCTTCCATAATTGAAATTCAGTAAAGCTCTTATAGTTAAGGAAATCGCGAATACGACACTTACAGTCAGTAGTATGTTCCACAAAAAATTGGTTGAGAATAATCCGTATCTCTCATCTACGTACGTTAATCTCTGGTCTTCATTGGTAAATAGAGGAATCTGGGAATTTATTGCTTCCCTTATTTCTATAAGTGTCAATGTTCCTTTGTTCTTTTCTATTTTGGACCATATCGAGGTTTTCATTTCATCACTCTCTATATTGGGAATAGTATACGATAGGTTGATTGCTTTAAAATTGATTATTTTAGGACTTATTATATTTGTGCTTGTGGTAATTAACGGCGTTTGAACTGTTGATTCTTTGGTTACCAGTCTACATCCTTGCTTTATGGTTATTGTACCTACATTTTGTAGCAGTAACTCGGTCCTGTAAATTGGGTCGATTTTCTCCGTATTATTGTAGCAAGATAAAGTTCCAACAGTTTCTCTTGGAACAGAAAATAACCAAAGGTCGTGTCTAAGGTGTATGAATATCTCTCGTTTATTACTTCCTATTAAGGCTTTGCACGAATAGGGTATGTCTTCCTGTTGCGTGTCTTTTAAGAATATATCCAACATACAAGATCCAGACTTGACATTGTAAATAGGTAACGTAAGTTGGCAAACTAAGTTTTTGAATGACACACACTCTTTTAAATCTTGGGGGTTTGCTAGGGCATATTTTCGTCTCTCTTGATCAAGAAGTAAACAGTCAGCTTCAGGTGTGATAGTCATAAATGAGTTCGTTTTCTTTATGTTAGCAGGGAAGGTCGAGATTTTGTATAAGTCGTATATAGATTGTTGGTTTATCAATGGAATTGTCACTACTGCGAATAATTGTTCATTTATTTCCGTGATGTGTACTTTTAGCTTTGTATAGTAGAGGAATAAATTTGATACTTCTGGTTCTATAGGTAAATGTAAACCAAACGTTAGGTGTGTTTTAATTTCATCTAGAATGCTTTTTAAGTTGGAAGGGTCTACCAGGTCGTATGACAAGGTTCCTCCCGTGAGGGCAAATAATGCGAACTCAAATTTGCTAACATCTGTTGCTAGATTTAGTAATGATATGGTAATTATATCGAGTGATACCATGGTAAGGCTCGAATCTGTCACCACACGATCCATTTCATTCCTTAAATAATTCATTACATTTACGGTTTTTGAAATTTTCTTGGATATCATTTCGACTTTATCTCTGTGCTAGTTAGCTATGCTTGCTTTTATATTCCGTAAGTGTAACGTTGTGTTCATGGCACTATTTAGCTTTCTTACGTTTTTCCTGAGGACATTCAGGTCTTACTCCGTCGTTTAACCAAAAAGGCGGGAGGCGAGTTCTCCGATAATGGGAATTAGGCTTGTCGATCTCCGATATTTGCTTCTTCGAAAAAAATACTTCAAAAATTCGCGTCGTACTTTGTTTTAATTTTTGTATTTCTGTATTAAATAGTTCAAACAAGGCTTGTAATCTTTGTCTGTATAATATTAAAAAGGCTTGGTGAGTTGACACTTTTTGGGCGTTTTTCTCACTTAGGTCAGGTTATGGTTCAATATTTTCTTTTGCTGGCTCGTCGGCCATTGCTAATCTAGCACAAGTTGCCATCTATGGTCCAACACTTCTTGTGTACGTAGTCATTTTCGTCCTCTTTCTCATAATTATTTTTCTTTTCTTTTGGTATAACCGCTTGTACTTTTATTGTTTGTATCTCGGTATGTCTTACTGGAGTTCTTGCCCTTAGGCCTATAGTAAATATGAACTTCGGCTGGGTGCGCGTAAACGTGGGCCCTTCAGACCAAGTCCGTTTTGTTATTATTGTTGGTTTTAGATAAGTCAGTGTGGTCAAATTTTTAGGTGAATGCTTACTAAGTGCGCTCATTTCTGGGACTGTGTTCGTCGTAGTTTCTGACATTGAAGATTGTATTTCTCTTATTGATTCTTCATAAACAGGCGTGGTTGTTTTTGTGTCTTTTCTTTCCCTTCGTTAGGGTTTTTGTTCCTATTATCTTGCTGTGTATTTGAAAATTTCAATTCTTTTAGGTTAATAATTTGTCTTTAATCTTTCTCTTTTGCGAGTTTAGACAATATTTGCTTCGTAACATTTTCCTCAGCATGGTTTTGCCATAATTCCTTGAGGAAAGTCCACAGGCTCGGTAGTTCATTTAGCATTGCGTAATTTCCATCGTAAAGTTTTCCTTTCCTTGGAGTAAATGGTTTGGGACTTTCTATGGGTTTCATCGCACTAAGATCCTTCGATAAGCGTTAAACGTTATTCGTTGACCTTTTCTTTCTATTTTCTGTGATAACGGGTCCCAGTGCCATGTCTATTTCCGCCATTTTTTTGTCAAAATCATCTATTACAAATTTTGATTTTAATTTTGGGATAGTTGGAACTTGGAATTCTTTGTTGTCTTTACTATGCATCATTTTACTGGCCTGTAATCCTTTATCGGATCTTAGGAATTGAAATATGGATTCCTTGAGTTCATTTGTATTTTCCTCCAGTCTCTTTACTTGTTGAAATAAGGTTTCAAATGGTTTGGGATCCAATTTCATAAAGATTTTCCATGCATTATGGCTGGCTAGAAGCGAATTTTCATGTTTAAATATTACTCCATGTTTTACAATATCTTGGGCTGCTGCGTGAACAACGAGGATTATGATGATGTTCTTAAGCCTCATCTTTTTTCTTGTTTCTAAAATTAATCTGTTATTAATTTTATCTATTTTTGGAAAGTTAATTTTATTTGTTCTTCTTTTTTTTTGTTAAGAAATTTTAAATTTTTTAAATTAGGCAATCTTATGATGATAAATTTTTTTTTATTGATTTAATTTTTGAACTATTTTACATCATTTAATGAACAAGATTGGTTTACAAGCATAGTAGAGTTTTTGTTGATGAACGACATCTTAAAATTAGAAATATTATGGAAATTCTATCTCTACTCTGGTGATTATATACTGTTATGACTGGTCGGGATATACTTCAAACACTTAGTTACTATTGCCAAGGGGCGTATATATATATATATTTTTTTTCAATAAGTAGCATATAAATAAGTAAGCAATTAACATACACAAAAATACATTGGTAGCCTATTTTCGTTATCAATCTTTTAAGGACTTTATTGACATTATTATAAGTAAAATCATTAGGCTCTGCATCAATGCAAAAATTATTCTTTTACACGAGAGCGTTGAGGTAATTGTATGGTTTAACTTATCATAGGATATACCCTAATTCTTCAAGTTACTTGACTTTTTTTATTTACATTACATATATGTACTTTCCTGGCAATAACCTTTATAGACGGGGAGGTTCACGATACGTCTTGTTGCAGGGGCATTTCGACCATATTTACAAATATGATTCTTTCCATGTTCATTTATGTTCGGTTTCAAGATTGCCGTATCTTTCGGTAGTTCTTCGCGTATTTCTAATCGTGCTAGCATGGTATTGAGGCGATGAACTTCCCATGATAACACATTTGTGCTTAGAAATTTCAACTTAAATACTATGTTGTTTTCATTATTTTCATTTGTGTCCATATGCATTAGATAGACCAACAGATCATTCGGAAGTTCTAGGTTAGTCAAAGTGTTCACTATGCTATTTTTATTCATAGTTTCACGAATTACCTTACGACATTGTTCGGCTAGGGAAAGTGGATTATTTATAACTTTTACTACTCTAAAAATTAACTGTATATGTGACTTATTACAACATTTTTGTTCACGTACAATAATATCAAAATTGGGAAATACTTTGGATCCAAAATTTTCATCTTCTTCAAAAAGGTTTGGTGCGATCATCTTTGTTGTTATAACCTTGCGCGGAAAATTCCAATGTGTTGGATTTTATTTCTGGGTTTGTGCCGTAGAAATTCCAGCAATTTTTATACAAACTTGTGAGGAATTTTCCTCTATTCAATAGGTTATACCCTCGATCGATTAGTAATGTGAGAAATTTAAGTGGCCATATCGTCGCGATGCCACTCTCATCTTGGGTTTGCCACAGATTTTCTGCGATAAATTCAGCAATTAGGGGATATTTCAACATTGGGATCTTATTTAAGAGAGTTGTAAATGTCATATTAGCCACCAGTCTGGTTCTTTCTATTGTTTTGGGTCTTATTCTTGGAATGAAATTACAATATACTAAACTTGCCACTATTCTTAAGATTACTCTGTCCTCTAGGGAATTTCTAGGTGGTTTTAGAAGGAAATGTAACGTGACAAAGTCTAATTCTTCTACTACTCTTATTAATGCATATTCGTTTAATAACTTATTTACATTATTTAGACTATGACATTTTTTATAGGCGAGGCGCTGTGGATAAATATGATGTGCTGTTTCTGACACTAATTGTGGTGTATTTAATTGCGGGCAACTAGAAAATTTCTTCATGTTATTAATAAATTAATTATCTACCTAAAGGGGTTAGTAACATTCCAAGCAGGTTATCTCTTTCTGATTTTTCGACGTAGAGACCGGTGAAATCGTTAGTTCCGTTTTATGTTTGTTCGGTGAAGGCTGTACGCGTGAGCAATCGTCAGAAGTCAGCGTATATCTAGAAGTTTTTGATTTTAGTTTTAATGAATAATACATTGCGGGTGAAGCTACAATAACTCCTACGTTGAGGATACTATGATGATTATAGTTATTATGTATATCTTTTGTTAAATTTACAGTTTAGACTCTTCTTTTGATTTTCTTACTGTTCTCTTTATATGCATCTTTTTTTTGACGTGTTTTCATACGTTTCAAAAATAGCTTACTACCTAGGGATTTGTATTCCTCCGATTCCGGGTCAAATAAAAATTGTTTGTAGTATTGAATCTCTGATAGGGGATGATGTATACCTTCATACTTAACACATTGGGGATTCTTTTCTATATTATAACAAATTTTTGGAGCTTTACACTTATCAAGTACTAAGAGGTCTGTTTGAGTGGGTCCTTTAGAATAGAAATATTTGATATTGAGATTCCTTTGCAAACGTCTTATTAATAACTGCAAACAACCAAGCTGTTTTGCGCTTCTTTTTCTATATTTTGTTTTAACTTCCCCTCTAGCTGGGCGATATTTAGGGCGATATATGGGCGTTTGGTTTGTTGCGGGGGGGGGCGTATTTTTAAGAACTGGGTATACTGACTTTACATTAATTTGTAGGATTATAAGTTGAATTTCACGGAGGAGTATAGGCACAGTCTCTCCCACATACTGAATAAAACACCGTCCGTGGGGGAGACTGAACATCCGCTTCTCTTGATGCAAATTCCGTTATTGATGTCAATGACCAGTTATATTATAGATTATCAAACTGATTGATTCACATTTGCAGGGGCATAGTTGATTTTCGTAAGGTAGCTACCCGGTAGGCGGAACCTGCCAAACAGAACCTAAAAACAATATTTGTCACCATCGGCCCACCACGAGCTTCCCACTTTAGCTCGATCAGGAAGAAGGGACATTTTTTTTTTACTATTTACTTGGTTAAATTTATTTGCATATTACTAATTCTACTATGATGATCACAAGTTGATTCTCATAAGGAATTTGAAATCCGCCCCCTTCAACGAGTAATAAAAAGAACTAACTAATTGAAGGTTGCGGACACAACCACCCTACTCCACGAATACTTGACTTGACATTTATTAGGGATATTTCCATCTGTCAGGTTTTTTGACCGTTCTGCCTGACTGTGTTGTTACTTTTTCTTCTGTTTCTTGCGGTTTTTTCTTTTTTGGTTTAGCTAGTGATATGAGGTCAAATTTATTGTATTGTCTTTTCAAAAATTCTTGCCCTTTCAATTTTGTTTCCTTTGCGTGTGCGGCCGCTGAAGTTGGTTTTGATTTCCCTGTTTCTTTAACTACCATTTGATCTGATTCGCCATCGGACTCTTCGGAACTGGATTCCGATGATTCCATATTAGAACTTTGAGAAGTGGTGCTTCGTGTTCTTGAGGTATTACCTGCCCTTCCTTCGTAAATTTCTACTCCTCTGGAAGTAGAGGGTTTATTCTCTAATTCTTCGCCTTGCGTTTTCAAATCGGGAGATTTGAAAGATTTTTGAGAACTCTGGGAGGAATCAAAATTTTTTACGGGATTTCTCCATTGTTTAAATACCATGTCTTCAGGGGGATGGGGCATTCTGTGAATTAGCGTTTCCCTCCATGAAGTCCAATGTTTGGGTTTGACTTTAGATACGGTTATGTCATGGAATTGTCCTTCCCGGTCATCCTTGGGGGTTTGAATCCGAGGCAATGTACTTTGCCTAGTTTTTATGGGATAATTTATAAGATCCATTGCTTCTCGCAGATTTGTCCTAATTGAATCCTTATAAGAAGTTTTCTTTACAATGATACCCGGAGTTTCTACTGCTCTGTTCAATTCCTCCTGTAGTGACAGGGGTCTCTCTATTGGTGTGGCGGGGGAAACCATATCGTCTGGAAATCTTTTGGGGGGACAAGGAGTCGAAATTTTATCAGGGAAAAATTGTGTTTTAGGAGATATCGTATAGTCTAGTTTTCCTGCACTCTCTGACGATGAACTTTTTGGGTTTTTTTGCGTTTTTATTCTCAATGGTACTAGGGATTTTCTTTTTGGAATAACTAGGTTTTTCATAGCTAAGAATTCTTCAAAGTTCTCTTGATCAATTTCATTTTCGAAATAATCTTGTTTGAAATTAAAAGGTTTTAGCTCAGATAATCTTAACTTAGGGGGGTCATCTTCTGCGTCTAACGATTCGGTAGATGAGGGATGTGATACCCATTTTTCCGGGAATTTGGCTATTTTTATTCGGCTAACATGTTCCTGATAAGTTCTTGCATTATCTGAGCTCACCATTTTGAATTTAAAATCGTTATCTTACTTTTTGATTATTCTGTAAGGTCCAAAATATTTATTAGAAAGTTTCTTGCCTTCTGTCTTTGCTTCATTTTTCAGGTAGACAGAGTCTCCTATTTTAAAATTTATGTTTCCCTTGACTTTGGGTAAGTTTCTTAGCTCTTGATTTATTTTACATTTTTCCAACTCTTGTCTGATTATTTTGTAAGTTTTTCTCATCCGATTTATGGATTCTTGTTGATAATTTTCTGAGTTATTCTAATATTGCCGGGACTCGATGATTTTTTCATATGAGATTCTAAAATCACGACCAAAAAGTAAGTAAAAAGGATTGTCTTTATTTGTTTCTGAGTAGGCGGTGTTGATTATATTAGTTAAATAGGGTAAGAATTGGTCCCAATCGTTCCTTTTGTCTTTAGTGTAAATACTTAGTACATTTGAAAATATTTTATGCCTATTCTCTATTGTTCCATTAGCTTGTGGATGATAAGGAGATGTTACTAACTTTTCTATGTTGAGAAATTTCATTAGGTCTTTTGTTACTTTTGAAACAAAGTTACTTCCATTGTCACTTATGACCTTATGTGGGATGCCAAATTTTAAAAATATTTTCGCTAACGCCTTACTTGTGGCATAAGCGCCTTGATTTTTTAAAGCTTTTGCAAAGGTAAATCCAGAAAAGTGATCTATGACTGAAAGAATACAAGTATGGCCCCTGTTAGAAACAAGTAAACCTCCACTTGTTCCATATAGATCAAATGAGACGATATCAAAGGGGAATCTCGCTACCGGAACTCGTCCCATAGGTTAACTAATGAATTTGAATTTCCTTGTGAAATGACCAACTCGGTCAGAGAAACTTCAATCCAAAATTACGACCGTGTCAGATGTTACCTTTTGACTCTGCCAAATGTTATGGGGGGAGTTTGAAATAAGGGCTAATCAAATAAGCTCCGTAATCATTCTAGTATAGTTATCAGATTCCTCGTGAGCGTACCAATGGACGGCATACGAACTAGATGACTACTCTTGAAAGCTAGATACGTACATATAAAACGAAACTGTAAAAAATTAGAAAAGTAATAGGTTTAATAGACTTACATGATTAATCATACAGTATCGAAATTCAAAATGCAAGCATCAGTACAAGAATGTTCATACAAGAAATGATAATAACATAATCCCCCGAAAAACACTTCTTCGCTATCATATAACGTGAATTCCGCTTCTGAGCAATAATCACTATTTTACAACTGACCCATCTCCTTTCGGAAGGCCTGCCACTTTACTCTTATGCTGACAAAATCAGACATTATGGAGCCAAAACTATCCAATAGTTTTTTCACAATATTAATCACTAAATATGCCCGTATTCTTAATAAAAACTTCCAACTAAGTTTCAAACAATGTCCTACTTTGTCTGTCTAATACTTTCTGTGAAATTCCAATCCATCTCATTAGCATTATGCTTGTAAAAAGCCCGTAGTTTTTCGCCTTTGAAATTTGTCAATAGTGTCTAAAATGTTCAAAAGCCTTTTGTTTTGTAGAACAAAGAATGCGAATCTCTACAGAGTACGACATAAAGTGCCTTTTGGAATTCTTCGAATTTAATCATCTCTTATTTGGTGCTTTTCAAAGGGATATTTGGCTGATTAATAAATGGGAGTTTAAACAGAATTTCAAACTTTATTAAGGGAGTTCGATTGACATCGGAAATGTATTTAGAATAAATTTTCCATATTTAGAGTATATATTGTACATGGTCCACTAATGTCGCAGTTGAGGGAATGGGTTATCTTCTACTCGAATAGTGTTGATTTTGTCTTTGCATTGCCACATCTAAAACGAAAGAGACAAGTTGAAAGGATGTGAGATGGGAGGAACATTTGTTTTGACAGCTGCTTTTAATTATAGAGATCCAATAAGCTGGGTATAAAAAGAACGGAGCCAAGCCTCTTCTTCCTTCAAAATTTTTGAACTGATTGAAGACAGGAATTCAGGATAGGTAATAGGGGTTGGAGTGATTGGACCCAGATGGGAGGCTTGTTTTTAAGCCTGGTCTTCTAGTTCATTTCCTGTTATACCACAGTGTGCTGGAACCCATTTAAATAGGACTGATATACCCTTTCTTGCAAATTGTGTAGCCAGATTTTCAATCTCCATGGCAACATTTCTTGCTTGGTGCTGCTGGTGTGAAAGGTAATCCAGAGCTGACAGGGAATCCGTGTAGGAAATATACTTTTAATGTTTGTTCTGTGTTTGGCTGGATACTGCTTGAGGAGAAAACTTAACTGCCATAAATTCTACAGAGAAAATAGTCCGGTAGGGGGGTTAGCGGTAAGAAAGAGACAGGCCCTGGGAGGGTATAACTACTGCACAGCTGCAATTTGTTTCTGTCTTTGAGCCATCTGTGTAAACTTAGATGTAGTCCTGGTATTCTGCCAACTTTCCCAGGAATATGATTTTCATCACTGTTTAAGGGAGGTCTTCCTTTTTTTCCAATGCTGATCTTAGGAATAATCAGTTCCCCAATTCCTTTGGAGGCGCTGGGAGTATCACCATCCAAATTAACAGTCAGTCTGCCATTCTCTATGAACTCTTCCATACCAGGGAGGCAAAGCAATCTCTGAAAAAAGGGCATCTCAGTTGCTTTGTAGCGGACATCAGGGTTGTGGTGGTTAATGATTCCTTGATATATAATGTGGTTCTTGAGTCTTATCTTCTTTCCAAAATTTCTTGCAAGGAGATATTTTCTGGAGTGAAAGGACTGGATCCCCACTTCATAGTACATAGCTGTAATAGGAGTTGATTTTAGGCAGCCAAGGGCTCTTCGTAAGATTGCTTAAAGGGTTGTGTCAAGTTTCTTCAGGAGAAATTTCTTGGTGAATCCATATATAAATGATCCATAGTCTATCTAGGATATCACCACTAACTTGACAATAGTTGAAGCAAAGGCTGTAGGGGCTCCTCTTCTTCCAAGGCAAAAAGCATTTATGAAGTTTTCTCGTTGTTTGAGACTGCCAATCACCTCATCCAGATGGGGTTTCAATGTCAGTTTTTTGTCAAATACAACTCCCAGAAAGCGTATATGTTCTGCAACCACAATCCCATGTCTATTCGGTTTCACCAGTGGTTTGAAAGCATTCCGGTTATGTATTTTGTGGAAAAACGCACTGACTGACTTATTGCTTGAGAATAGCATATTATTAATTTTTTCCTAAATTAACAGCATAGATACAGGTTCTTCGGAGGGTGACTGTAAGCATAAGGTGTCTCTCCCCAAAACTACAACAGCAATATTATCAACATAGAGAAAAACCTCTGCTTTAAAGACGTTTTTCAGGCTTATATCGTCACACTTAACTTAGAAGAGAAAAGGACACAGAACAGCCCCTTGAGGGAGTTCAATGTTAAAGGCTGTCCTCCTAACATCTGAAAAGGAGCCACCACCGGAAGCCTAAGACTCCCTACACATCAAAAATGGATAGATCCTATTTAAGATTAGGTCTGGTCAGCCCATTATAGATAGCTATCTGGTTAGTTGCCTGATATCTACTCTATCAAATGCTGATTCCACTTCGAAGAATATTACATGGACTGCCTTCCCTTTTTTAAAGCTTTGTTTGATCAAATTCTCTAGTTTAGCTAAAACATCTGCGGTGCTCCTTTCATGGAGAAATCCAAGCTGTTCAATATGAATGTGGTCTGATAATCGGATTAAAACTTTTTGTTTTATCACCCTCTCAATTAGTTTTGCAACACAAGAAATGTGTGACATGGGGCTGGATGAGTCAACCAGGGTAGGGTCTTTTCCGGCCTTAAGAAATGGGATCACTGTTTCTTTATTCCATCCAGATGATGCTGATAGCTCTATGAGAGATCTGTTGAATAACTCTGTCAGTAGCTCAACAAATGTGCCTGGCAAATTTTTCAACATCAAATTGTGAATTCCATCAGGGCCAGTTTTGAAATCGAAGGCCAGTTTTGAAATCTTAAAGCTGAAGTGAGAAAATGGAACAGTACCATTTTTGAGACTGAGTTGATGGGGTTCAGTCTTATTTCAGAGTTCAGAGCAAACACATCTAAAATCTAAAGCGGATAACTTATGAACATTATTAAATCAGTGAATTTCGTAACAACAATTGGCTTTGGATTATAGTGACGTATAATCCTGTTCTATGTGTATTAATTAATTTGTTGGGGATAGACTTTTGGCGAAAAGTGGGATTTGAGATTGGATAATTACTGATTGGATAGTTCAATAACGCTGGTCGGAAGAACGTCAAATTTGAATTTCTCAAACACTGCATTTCCTGAAAGCGGGCCCAGAGTGATAGCTGGTTCTATTACCATACAGGGGCCCTTGCGGGTATGTATTACTCTATGTTTTTTTTAAAATTTTTGAAGGCATAGTTGAATTGTAGTCAACAATTATGGCAGTGACGAGACACTATTTTGATGACCGATCCGACGAAGTCCTTCATAAAATCACAAGGCTCCAGTAGTAAAATAAACTATCTACGGTCGTAAAACAGGTTGCTCAGATCCAAGCTTTTAAAACTTAAATCGACCGCTCTTTGGTCAGAACTATACTCAAAAAGAAACAATCTTGTTATCCACGGTCTAGAATCTTCAGATGGCGAATATCTCCGTCAGAAAGTAGTTGGCTTCTTCGAATTAAAACTCGGAATATGTACCGCAAACGAGATACAGATGAATACGGTATACAGAATTTCAAAGAAACCCTCAAATGCCTAGTCGTCTGGCTCTAGCGGTCAAACACTGAGAAACAGCGCGCAACGAAAAGATTCCGCTGATGCAATTTTCGCTAGCCTTGAAAATTTTGATCGGTCAGAAATAATGAAAGAGTGTGGTAAACTAAAGAAAACGGTTTGAGCGTATTTGTTGACTTGCCAGCTGATCTCGGGAAACGACACAAAGAACTTTTATCTCTTGGTTATAAGATACAAAATTCAAAATTAGCGAGTGAGAAAATAGCGGAAACGCGTCTAATCTAAAAAGGTATCAAACTTTGGTTAGAAACAAAAGAATAAACACCGGCTCAGTGGATGAAGTTTCCAAACAAATGCTACGATCCGCTCAAGCTCCCCTGCACTGGCTTAGACGGTGCGAATGATTCTAATTAGGACGCTTAGAATTTTTCTTTTTTTTTGTTAATATTTTGTGAGGTTTGTGGGGCAGCTATAATACTGAAGTAATTAGGAGTGAATATTGGTAAAATTAAAGTAGTAAAATTGATGAATAATTTAAATTTAGAAAGTATTATAACTGCGCCATGAGAGAGTGTTTATGTGTAATTTGCCGCTTGCATATTCTTGATTTCTATTTATACAATGAGATGTTTTTCCTTTTCGTGTGTTCTTGCTTTGTTTTTCTTTTTCAGTGTTATAAGAAAAGTTCGGGTTTACAAACAAGTAGAGTGGTCTACTACGCCTCTGAAAGGTAAAGCCATTGCCTCTCTTCTGTATCTTGATAAATAATTAATTCCTGTTCAAATCTTCCATGGGGTGCCTCCTTCTCAACAACCCAAAGTAATGCTAGATTAATAAAGATGGAAGAACATTTTTTTGATTTATAAAATATATTTGATTTAGAAATTAATAATGAATCAGATATCCCGTTATTTGATACAAGTGAATTTCATAGAAGCCGTTATGAAAAAGTGTGTAATTTAAGTTCGGGATGCTCTGAATATCAGCTCACTGTTATTCAACTGAACTGTCGAGGGTTATGCTCATCATTCGCGGATATAACGACTCTTTGTCAACAGTTGCAGCCAGATGTAGTCGGACTTTGCGAAACCTTTTTAAAAAGACAAACAGATACGCTTCTAGAAATACCTGGATATACTTACCATTTTTTGCAAAGACCAGCATTGAAGAGGGGAAGTTTATCTATTTACACACGGCACGAGTACTCGGTATACATTAAAAAGATTTAACCCGGAATATAGAGCGAAGCCAGGAATCACTTTTCATGGAAATATATTTACCTTCTACAGAAGAAATCAACTGATGGAGAAGAATACTACATACTGGCATGATGTGTTTCTTCATTCTTGGAAAACTCAAGCCAAATATTGGATCATCTAGTGAAACAAGGTAATGAAGCCGTCTTAATTAGGGACTTCAACATCAATCTTACTCATCCTCTATCTTCCGGTGCGATACATCTGCTTAGTGTAATGTCTGCTTTGAATATATACTCCTCGCCAACGATTCCAACCAGAGGAACTGCCATTTCTCACTCACTGATTGACGGAATTTTTTTGACTCTGCCTCCAGCATCAGCCTCAATTCTGCTATTCGACCCTTCAAATCACTTCCCTCCGATTACAAATTTCAACATAAAGTATTAATATCTAAAGCCTAATCCTTTGATTAAGCAAGAGTTCACGATCTGAACACTAAATAACAAGAACTTGAAAATTCTTAATCAAATTCTAGATAGCACACCCTAGGAGAGTGTTATGAGTACAGATGATGTTAATTCAAGATTCGAGGAATTTCAAAACATTTTAATGAGAATACATACGAATTGCCTTTTTGAAAAGCATTCAAAGAAGACGGGATGGAAAAATAAACCCATAAGCCTATTGAATAGTCATAAACTGCACCAGTGTATTAACAGGAAATATAAACTCTGGGTTGATTTCAAAAATAACTCATGTATTATACTACTGGAGAAGTATGAAAATATAAAAAATGTCATCTGCCGGTTTTACGTAAAGCTGAACGTGATTATTTTAGTGGGAAAATAGATGAAAGTGGCAAAAATTATAAGAAAATATGGAAGGTTGTTAACTCTATACTTTGTCACAGCAGCCCCCCACCTGAGCTTGCATATAAATTAACTGTCAATGGAGGCACCGTAACAGCACCAGATAACGTTGCAAATGCATTGGGAACATTTTTTGCAGAAGTGGGCAGAAAAACAGCAGATTATGTTGGGAATTCCTTTAAGAGTTATAAAGATTACCTTGGCCCGGCATGCACTAAGTCCATGGCAATAGCACTTCTCTCCATCTGAAATTCTGCTAATCGTACTAAATCTAAGAGGCAATTCGGCTTCTGGGTTTAACCGACTACATACTAAAGTGTTAAAAGCAGTTGCCCCTTCAATCATAGAGCCCTTTACTTACCTCATAAATTTGTCTCTGCACAAGGGCACTTTCCCAGAACTGCTAAAGAAAACTAAAATAATTCCTCTGCACGAGGTGGGTTCTTAAGTTGACCCGGCTAATTACAGACCTATTTCTAATCTCTCAGTTTTTTCAAAAGTTATTGAAAAACCTATGCAACAACAGCTACTCCAGTTTCTGGAGAAGAAAGGGTTTCTTAATAATCACCAGTTTGGGTTCAGACCAGGGCACTCCACACAGTATTCGCTAAAGGCGTTAAATTTATGGATGAACAAAGCTTTGGATTCTGGTCTACTACCTACAGCGGCTCTGTTTGACATCAGGAAATCATTTGTTAGCAAGTACCATTCAATTCTTCTCGGAAGACTGGAAAATCTAGGAAATAAGAGGTAAGGCTCTGGATTGATTCAGATCATATCTGAGGGACCGCAGGATTTATTTGGGGGAAGATCCAGGAAACGATGTGCTTGTTAACTGCGGTCTCCCCAAGGCTCAATATTAGGACCATTACTTTTCCTGATCCATGTTAACGATCTGAGTCGAGTGCTAAACCCGGCACGAACAATTCTTTGCTGCTGTAACTTGTGCCAGGATGAAAACTCCCTCCGGTCCGAAGGTGAAGATGATGAGCTCATGGCCTTTGCTAATGACACCAAGCTTGGTTACTGTAAAACGGATAAGACAACGCTCAAGTTTAAACTGAGAGAGGTCCTGGAGGGGATGTATATCGGGATGGATGCTAACCGACTTGTTATTAATGTTGAGAAATCTTGCGTTCTATTTTTTTCCCGGGTTGGAAGTGTCCATCCGGAGATATGTGCTATCCGGACATCCAGAGGTGTAATTAGTCGGCCCGAAAAGAATTTTGCAAAATACCTAGGAATCCTCTTCGATGAGAACCTATCATTCGTGCATCATATTCAAGCAGTAGAGTTGAAGCTATCCCGGAATTTTGGCATAATAAAAAAACTGAAAAGAATTGTGCCGCAGGAAGTATTGGTCCTACTTTAAAATGCTCTTTTAAAACCCCATTTAAAGTATTGTGCAATGATCTGGCAATCAACTTTTAAATCCCACCTGCGAAAACTGAATTCTATTCATCAACGATGCCTGATATTAATTGGAAAAAATTAAGAGTACTGGTCATCTAGGGTCCCTGCATTAATTAACATGCTTGACCTTAGTCTTCAAGTTTTTAGCTAGAGACCTGCCATCTGTGTTTAAAAGATTATTTCGACCTATTTCAGACCAGCATGATTTGCATACCCGATCATCATCAAACCTGCAAATACCTTTCACCCCGACCGTGCGATCAGATTTCGCTCCTAACGTAGCTTGTGCAAAGATATGGAACCTGATCCCAGAAGAGCTGAGAGGTAGGAGCTCCCTCGCATCATTTAAAAAAAAGTAAAAAATCATTTAATAGCATTACAAATGAATAGTTAATAAAAAAAAAAAAATTAGAATTAAATTTAAGTAGTAAATTTAAATTACAAATGTATGATTTTTAAATATGACGGGGTGGTTTCCCCTGAGGGTAAGGAACGGGAAGGTAATAGTTTTAGTTATTTGGTAAATGAGAAGTATGGTTGTGTCTGAGATTAGGAGCGGTGACCATTCTGCGTATTATGTTAAATTGTAATGATTTTGGTTCTCGGCGTCCAGGAATGGACTGAGTATTTTGATTATGTGTGATTTATTATTTTTTGTTAATAAACCCATTGAACTTGTGAACTGTATCGGTGTATCTACATTCAGAAACGTTTCTAAGAAGAGATTAAGTTTCCCATTGTTTGAAAATTCTGTAGTCCTTCCCATCTGTATTTCTGCAGAGATGGTTGTTCTGTTTTTACCTGAAAAAATCTGAAAATTTCTCCATAGCTCTCGAACAGGGGTGTTGTGAAGGGATATGCATTGACTTGAAAATCAAGAAACGTGGCTACAACTATGATATTCTCCATATACGGCATCTTTTCTTTCTTTCTTTTTCTCCTCAGATAGATTGGCACTGTAACAACGTAGAGTTTTTTAATGTCTCAATTTTATACGGGTTGCAGCGGTAGCTAAGCAGCCTAGTAAGGGACGATCACGCCCCATAGTAAAAAATAAAATACCCCGTAGCCACTAAAACTAGAATTAGATCATATAACGAGGTACACTATTGGAACAGGCATGGCCGAAACCCATTTATAGGAAACATGGGAGCGTTGGATTTGCGCAGCTTCAAGAATAGTGACACTAATCAAGAATTTACAAGACAATTCTAGAACTGTGACACTAGGCTCAAATTGCAAGGCAGTAGAAGAAAAAACAACACTGAAAAGATGAGACAAAAACCGCAAATGTCATTAAAACTCACGCCAAAGCCCAAAACACTTATATTCATGGACTAAAAGATACGCAAAGAAAGGGAGAAGAAGGGACGGTACTTGAGAAAGTGCAATAAAGGAGTGAAAGAAAAGCATTACCAAATGTTTTCGAAAGCTCGAAACACACTAAGGAGCCTAACTAAAAAACTTTACGCAAGTTACGAGTCCAAGCTAGCTGATGATAGTAAGAATAACCCGAAGAAGTTCTGGAAGTATGTATCTAGTAAGGACCAAAGCAGACGATCAGTAAAATCACTCAGTACAGATGATAGCAAGGAAGTGACCAACTTGAAGGACATTGCCGAACTCCTCAACAGGCAGTTTGTGTTGGCTTTCACCAATGAACCATATAGCCCTCTTCCTCATAACCCATCATACATCTCTAACCCAGTGCCACCTCTTTTACTCTCCCCCTGTCGTCACAAAGTAACTTGAAGCGCTAGACGTCAACATGTCGCCCGGTTCTGATAACTTACACCCAAGACTACTGCTTGAGCTTACCCAAAAAGTTGCACAACCACTCTGGAATATATTCCGACTGTTACTTGACTCCAAAGGGATACCCAGGGATGGAAAGCTGACCCAAGTCATCCCCAAAGTCAATAAAGTTGACTTCACCAAAACCAAGCACGAAAGACCCATCAGTCTGACGTCAGCAGTGGCGAAAACCCTTGAGTAGATTGAAGGATGAGACTGTGACACATCTCCGTAACAATAATATATTGTCCCCCGACCAACACGGTTTTCAGCCAGGAAAATCAGCTCAGACAAATCTCCTTGAAAAATACAGCATCATAATAGATCACCTGGAGAAAGAAATCCCTGTGGACCTGGTTTTACTAGACCTAGCCAAGGCTTTTGACAAGGTACTACACAACCGTCTCAGCTTGAAACTTTTGGAAGCTGGTACCCACGCATACGTTATCCAGTAGGTCATGCGCTTTCTGACTGGTTAGACTCAGCAGGTTCGACTCTTCACAGCTAATGGCGACGAGGTTTTATCCGATTCATATGATGTTGTAGGTAATGTTCCCCAAGGTACTATTTTGGGCCCGACCCTATTCCTCATGTACATCAACGATATGGTGAACGGAACAGAAAACAACTTCACTCTCAATGCCGCCGACTCAAAACTTTTCGGGCCTGCAAATAAACAAAGTCTGCAGTGTAACATTCGAAAAATCCAAACATGGGCATAAGATTGACTACACAACTTCAACACAACGAAGTGCAGTGTCCTTCACTTTGGGAGCAACAAACCCCATCAGTACCAATCATTCAATCCCAATTCACTGGCTGACTTAGTGCTAAAGACAAGTCCCAAAGAAAAAGATCAAGGTGTGCTGATAGACGAACAATTAAAGTTTCACGGCCAATGGCAACAAGCAGTTTCCTCAAGCCTTGGTCTCCTCAAACGCACCATAACCAGCCGTTCCCGTACAGTCTTTCTAAGGCTCTATAAGGCTATAGTTAGGCCTGTTTTGGATTTTGGTGAATGGCTCACCTCCCCTTCCTATATGAATGATACCAGTCTAGTCGAAAGAGTTCAGAGGCGTGGTACAAAGTGCATAGCTGGTCTACGAGATTTCTCATACAGCAAGAGACTGGAACGCATGCAGCTGCCAACACTTGTCTTCAGATGCCGCCGTTGTGATATGATGCAGACCTACAAGTATAAGGCACAACCAAATGACCCCCTTTTTACCAAACATTTAAGTCAGCACCACACAGGAGGACACTCAAAAAAGCTGTCAAAACGTTCTGTCAATACACGAACGTGGCAACACTTCTTTTCCGAGCGTGTTGTCAACGAGTGGAATAGCCTTCAAGCTGAAACGGCGACTGCATGAAACGGCCACGGCTGCGTCCTTCAAGTCCAGACTGGACAAGGAATGGAATGACAAGTTATGGAAATATGAGTTGGACTGTCCGTCCCACTCAACTACCGACTGATGCCAACTTCATCATAATGAGTGTCTTGCTAGGAGGCTGATGCCGCTTCGGGCTTAAATTGCATCTCTCCTGCAGACCTCTCTTATGGCGTGTCACTGGGCCCTAACTTATGCCGACACATTTGTTGTGTAAGAGGGCTCTTATGCACTGAAAATGCATGAAATGAGCAAGTCCTATCCTCCAAAAAAAGTGAAATCAATCTGTATATTGTTATTTGTTTGGTGAACGATATAAGAGAGGATTTGACTGAAACCTACCATTGTAAGTTCGTTTGCAAGGCATAACCGAGGGTATCCAAGTCCTCCCTTGAATATGGGCCAAAATTAATATACGAAGCAGCTTAAAGGGATTCTCTAGAGTGTTTTTTTTTGTGATATGATCCTCTAGAGTGTTGAGGCGCGCTTTTTTGTTTGTTTTTATGAAGTCCAGTTGCTGGTTTTTCAGATCCCTTAAAATGGGCCTGGTTTTAAGAGGCTCCTCTCTGCTTATTTACAAGTTTTTACGATGCATTTAATACTATTACCAGTCTAGGAAAATCTTACAAATAAATTTTTTTAGAAACAAATATAGCGTCTCAATAAGAGGGAGTTTGGGTGGAAATTCTGCTGTTACCAACTATGAGAAGTTACCAATTTGTTCTAAACTTTATTGATTTAGAATGACTCCATTAGGCTAAAGACGTGAAATTACTAAAGCTCCAATATCTCCTTATAAATCTTGTTTTATTTATTTGGAAACTATTTGTTTCACCCAGTAAACTTATAATCCGAAAACAATGTTGTCACTCTGTGAACATTAACACTCTGAGAAACAACAGATTTGGGCTTTAAAAAAAAACTAGAATGTTTAAACCCACAGTAAAAGCTATCATTGTCATATATGGCTATTTGTAAAGATCAAAGAAGAATCTATTTTGGCTCTTTAAGAGAATTGAGTGCGGTACGTGTTTGTTTAACTGATCGTAATAAAAGTTTTACCGGTTACCTATAATTGGCCGTTTTTCTTATGCAAATCAATAATGCATATATTATAAAATTGATTTGCTGAGATTAGTTGAGTAGTTAGACAAAATTTAAACATATTTGAATTAAAAATTATGCCTGATAACTTTATTTATTTTTTTTAAATTTTTGGCAATATGAATTTGTAAAAAAAAAAACAATTTGAAATTTAAAAATATTCATCGAGATCCCAGTGGATAATTGTACACTAGCTTACTTTTTCCAAGAGCTCGAATCAGATCTTGGGTCTTGAATGGTATTGATATAATTTACTGCTTTGTATAAAAGCTTTGGCCCAAGAGATCTTTAAATCATTTCTTATACAAGTTACCTAGACATATGTTCCAAGTTTAATCAAGTATGCACTACTGACAACTTTTTTTGATATGCTTCTTTGTAAGCAATTAAGTTTTTCTTTTGATATTACTCATTTACATAGTTTCCCCAAAATGTCTTTTGCAAGAAATAAAATACTCTTGAAGAGAATATTCGGTAGTTCCTCAGTTCAAGAATGAATAGCAAGCCTACCTTTCGTCAAATGTTCATTTATGTATCTTTTTACATAGAATAAGCACGTTGCACAAAATTCACTATCTTTAGCAATACAAATTTCCTATTTTGGACTTGGCCATTTTGGCTCTTTGTTGAGTTGGTAATTTTGTTAATAAATAAATTTTATTTTTTAATAGAAAAAATTCTGAATCTTTTGGGACAGGGGGGGGGGAGGGGCGCTTATCTATATTTTATAGGGGCGCTTATTCTTTTGGGGCAGGGGGGCGGAGGGGCGCTTATCTTATCTATAG